>NW_027281052.1:87500-245744 GCF_046629955.1 Centroberyx affinis | reverse complement strand
AGCTGACAGTACGAGTATTTTGCTTTGATGTTTAAATGCAGTACTATAGCCTTAATTCATACTTAGGTTGCTCTGAGTCTGTGAAAGTGCTTTGATAAACGTAAGCAAACAAAGCAAATAAACTGAGTTTGAATCAATTTGTATAAGGATAAATGCGTTATTGTCTGATTCAACTGATTTATGATTATAGCCTATTTATTTATGATGTGATTTGTTTTGACAGATAAGAGAGGATTAATTTGCCACGCATCTAGTGTAGGCTACATGTAAATGAAGATCAACGATCAGTGGCTCGGACTAAAACATTTGGCTGAGCAGCCATGTGTTTGTGTATTAGGAGTGATAGGGTATTTTTACTGTAATCCCTTCCACGTGCATGGCTGGCTGTTTATTGGCTAAACGTTTATGTACATAATAATGGAAAACTGTAACTGTCTTGGGCTTCAAGACATTGTTGCAGTGAGTGATGAGCGTCCAAATTACCTGTGTGTAAAATGTTTCAACAATCTAAATAATTAGGGTGGTTCACTCCAAGCACATCCCAGCTGAAGATATAAATATTCTCTCTCTCTCTCTCTCTCCCTCTCTCTCTCTCTCGCTCTCTCTGTATGATTGGCAGGCAATAATTGGAGAGGGAACGCGCAGCCCTGACCGGCCAACACTGCCGCCTGCTTGACGCCGTATCCTGACGTCAGTGCATCTTAGAGGAGAAAATATCTAATCAGGAAATGAACTTTTTATAACACCGAGGGACCGAGAGAGGGAGACGGGGTTGCCCGGGATCTGCTCCAGTCCCAGTGGATGAACTCGAGGAAGGACAGTGGGAGACGACTGCAACTGATATTTACACTGGCAGCATTAATAATATATAAAGTACATTCTGTTGACCCTTGCTGTGATTTCGAAGAATACTGACAGTGGCGAGAAACGCTGAGATTTGCCCATCCCGACTGAACTTTTATTTAAACGCAAATATACGGATTAGATTAGATTAGATTAGATTAGATTAGATTAGATTAAAAAACTGTAATGTCCTCAATGAGGCAGTTCGTTTTGCACCATACAAATACAAACACCAGCAAAAAATATCACTCAGTCACATCGCAGTAAAACCTGAGCATCAAATGTCTCCAGTCACATCACTGGAATGGACTGCCTCACTTGAAACCTATTCTGAGTAAGGATCCTTCTTAAGGATTGACCTTAGGCTGAATTATGACGCATGGAAAATCTAAAGAAAATTAGCAACTTCACAATGCATGTGCACTGATGTTGTCCAAAGTTTGTGTGTGTGTGTGTGTGTGTGTGTGTGTGTGTGTGTGTGTGTGTGTGTGTGTGTGTGTGTGTGTGTGTGTGTGTGTGTGTGTGTGCGTGCGTGTGTGTGGTAAACCAGTGAGTTTGCTGCTTGGTTATTTGAGTTTTTCTAGTGTTTGTTCAGCCACAGGTCTAAATCTGAAATCTTTCAGGGCCTGTACAGCTGTGTGACCTTTCTGACTGGGTTGTGATGTTTCAACACTGTAAAATGCTCGTTATAGATTGTGTTGGTTTGGTTCTGTTGCTCGTCTTATTGCTGATGTGTTTGCAAAATGATATAGCATGGTATTAATCCACTGCGTTTACTCTCTTACCACCCCCATAATAATGATAATAATGATACTACTAATTCCACTACAACTAGGCCTAGACTACTAGGCTACCGCTATTATTACTACTAGGCTACTACTCTAATAATATGCCAAAAATAATAACAATAGTAATAATAATAATAATGGTGATGATGCTTAACAATGACTTGTTCTGACTATCTGTATGCTCAACTACATAGTCCGAAAATAACGGAATTAAAACAATGTAAAAACACACAAAAGATCCATGAGGCCAGCTGAACAGCCGTGAGACGCACATACCTATCTGATGTGAAATCCTCCTGCATTCCCCTACGACTTGGATCACGAGAAAACTCAGCTCCTTCGTGCAAGAACCGGGCAGCTATATGCGAAATGCAATTATTATCTTATTTTTCAGAAGCAATGCATAGTGGGCTATTCTGTGTTTAGATGTGAGGGTCGTGGAAGTGTCGTTCACAGCCACCTCTTTAGCAGCAGCAAAGTGCTTCTGGTGTGCAGCCTGCAAGTCTGCGGTGCAGCAGCGGGTCCGGCAGCAGGGGGGAGGTTCCTGCAGCACACACACACACACACACACACACACACACACACACACACACACACACACACACACACACACACACACACGCACGCATGCAGGTGCCATATAGGCTACTTTCAAATTACTGGCTGCGTCGGATTAAAACATCACCCCACTCTCTCTTTTTTCTTTTGGGTGAAGATGTAAAGTATAGCCAACTTCAAGGAAGAAAAATGAAAATAAAACGCAATCAGATCCATCATTCCCACTGCGAGGACGCGCGTCGCACTGGAACCGCAGCTGCAGAAGCAGGAGTGAAGTGAAAAGAGAGTCTGCTATTCGTCAAACGATGACAAATAAAATGAGAACAAACAAAAACAGTAGCTGTAGTTCAGGTTAGGCTACTGCTTCTTCGTGCACCTTGGCCTCTGCATTGGTTATCGCAGACTGAGATAGCATGCGCAGGTACAGGTGTTGCCCGTCAGATTAGATGAAAGCCCCGTGCAACTCGCCTGTGGGAAAGTTTAAAAGACTTCAGAGAGAAAGCAACTTCATGACTTTTATTTTTTCTAAATATCTATCTAAATATTAATTTTCTTCACTGACTAGAGCGTTCAACGATTTCCCCCCAATGATCTATCTATCTATCTATCTATCTATCTCATGTGAGCCAGTAACTTCCATTGTTTTGTTTTTTGTTTTTTCTTCACTTGCAGCAGCAACTACGATAGGCTATTTGACTATTAACTGCCTTACCTGCCAATGTGAAAGGCCATGATGAAAACAGGATTTTTACTATTATTTTTTATTTTTTATTTGTTATAAGACTTAGGCTATTTATACACTTATTTTGTAGGCAGACATTTCGGGGGGACAACATTATCAACTAGCTGTCTTTATTTTTCCCGAGATAAACAATCCTTTTCAAGCAGGATTATATGAAACGAAATACACTCTGTAGACTAAAGAAACCAGAACATAGCGGGGGGACAAGTGTGCCAATATTAGAGCTCATCAGCATGATAATGTGGAAATACACATGCTTTGAGTGTGAGCCCTTTTGATCTGGTGTGGCGATAAAACCTTATCAGCGGCAAACATCCACTTCCATTTTAGGATTTGACATTAATTCAATCCGCCCTTACTGCTGCTTTTCTCCGCTGCTGCTCCTCACACAGGCTCAGGAGAAAGAGAGAGGTCGCAGCCTGATTTAGCTTAGAGAATCACAATAGGCCTAATGTTGAAAAGGAAGTGGCTTTAGCTAATAATAACAAATAATAAAACTCAGTATGATATATAATATAGGCTGCTAAAAATGACAATAGCCAAATATTAGCCTATAGACGTGTACTTGTTATTGATATATATATTAAAAGCAAAATGGTTGCCTTTATTATGATTATTATCATGCTTATTATTGTGTTATTGTCATTATTATTATTATTAAGCCTATTATTAGGCTATTATTATTGTTGTTGTTGCTGCTGCTGATATTTGTATTGTTGTTATTGTTGGCTAGTATTGTTTTCTTTTATTATTATTATCGTTATTATTATTATACACTCACATTATCAGTGGCCAATGCGTAAAAATGCGTAAAAATAATTAACTAATTTTGTTGCACTCTTGAGCAGTCATGAAGCCTGTGCGTTTATGTTCGTGGTGTATGTGTGCTTGTGTGTGTGCTTGTGTGTTTGAGAGAGAGAGAGAGAGAGAGAGAGAGAGAGAGGGGGGGGGGGGGGGGGGGGATCCAATGCTCGTAGGATCCTTGGGTCCCTCTGATTATAACCCATCCCGGGGTAATTTTTCATCGGTGCTGGCTAATCTTTGTTCTTTGTGAAGATAATAAATAGCCTAATCGTTATCAGCGAGCTGCTGGAGGTGTCGGGGAGAATGGGGCTGATCGGCCCGGGAAATAGGCTCCAAAGTGCCGCGGAATAAATGGCATTTCTTATCTCACTCTCCCAGATTATCGCCGCCTTTTCAAACTCGCACAACAAATACATCCAATGCAGGGAATGCATCATTTACTGGACGAGATCTCTCTGAATGATAGATAGATAGAGAGGGGGAGGGCGCGGGGGGCTGGATGGCAATATTATTTACAAGTTTAATGTTCTGCATGTGCAAAGTCTTTATTCTGTGTATTTGGGCAGCATAAATACAGCTCGCTATTCCATTATTTTGAGGTTATCTGTGGGGCCATCTGAGGTTCCGGGTCTTTGTTGTGGTATCACGCAGCTTATTTCTTTCATGTTGGATTTTACTGGATAAGGGTTAAGCAGGCACAGCCCGTTCTACCCAGGGAGAAAATTATTTTGAATAACGTTTCAATGAAGATATTTGGAAATAGCAAATGTCCTGGATAATGTATAAGCGACTATAAAACGGTTTGGCCTCACACAAATACATTAAGCCCATGGTGGTTAGTTTTATTTGATGAAGACTGATAGTGTTCTGTGTTTGAATTTTTTGTTCATAATGGTGTATATCCTTGATCAATTTCTTTTGTTGTGATTTGTTGTGAAGCAGGGCCTGCGCTCTTCACTGATTGGCCTTGCAACACCTTTAAGAACAAAATAGATACTTAACCTTATTAAAAATAAAACGTGACACGTCCATGCAAATATATAGACATTATCCAGTAATAAAACACATGTATTTTTCTAATTTCTGGTTTATCTTGACTAGAATTAAGTCATGTCAAACTACTATATGACCTAAAGGATTGAAACTAAAAACACGATATGAATGACACCGGGTACTGTGTGGCCCACAGCAGGATCACCTATATTGTTCAACAAGGCCCGCAAGTTCTGTTTTTCAAGAATAGTCCAAAATAAAATTCAAAATTTACCCACTAATCCCGACATAAGAACTGTAGTTATATTCTTCAGGCAAGTATTTGAAGAAAAAAAAAATGCGAACGCAAGGAGAGGCCTGTGAGGGTCCAGGGAATGAAGAGGAACTTATTTACTGCGGCGCTGAACCATTATGTAGGCTGTGAGTGTCTGTGAGTGACCATCCACGGCAGAAAAGGTATTTTTCCAATATATATACAAACTGGATGCTTAATAACCTGGCAGCTCCAGCAGCCCTGGGTGCTGCTGATGGTCTCCAGGGTAACAGCGATAACAGCGCAGTCATTTTCCATATCTTACAGTCTATTATATTCAAGGATTAGTTCTCCTTCCAGAAAAGGTCAAATACAAAGTCAGGCAACTACGAGTGTTCCTCCTCCTTTCCCCTATAGTGACAGAGCGTTTCCCATTTCTCTATACTCCCCTGTTGTACCAGTGTAATGACCTTTGCTGACATCCTTTGATAGAAAACCCCCCCCACTGATTTTAGTCTTGTCCAGTATCTTATTTGCCTATAGCCCTTTATGGCAAGCAATTCTGAAAGGGCTTTACATACCATCATATGCCATACACATACATACATATACACATCATATATATCCTATACTACATCATATATACATACTTCATATACATCATTTAATACGTCATATACATACTATACATCATATACTACATCAATTACTACATCATATACTAGATCAGACACATCATATAGCCTACCGTACTACACACAAGCACACAATTTAGTCTTCAATTCACCTGACCTGCAGGTCTTTGGACAGATTTTCCTATAATATTCCCACAGGAGCTTATAATGTGTATGATATCCCTATATTATAAATATAAATTAGAGTTTTTCTGTGATACTTGAATAGTATCCATCTAAAATTTTAGCTCTTCTCCGTGAAGGTATACTGTGAACCAAGCATTGATTTCCGTTAAAGACAAAGACAAAGGTCAAGCATTGCAATATCTCAACGGTGGCAGGCAGGATGTGCTATTCCCTAACCCCTGGTCATGCTCTTGGTCCACAGCTCTGAGTGCCTTCACGTTATAGGGAACAGCTTGATGCCAGACTGAAATAATCAGGCGGACAGTGACACCTAGGGGAGAGGAGTTGGCCCCCTTCCTCCTCCCACACTGAGGTGGCAGTCGGCTACCTTCTCAGTTTACGGATCCTGGAGTCTTTATGTAAAATGTGCTATCTTCTGCCTTCCCAGTGCGGTGCCTGCTTTGTTTAATGAGCATGCAGTTTCACATGAATAGTCCTTTCATTTGACTGATGTAGATGATCCTCTTACAAGAGTGAGCCTTTGAGGCTAGAAAGTATGCTCTATATCTCCTGTTTTTTTTCTCTGGGTTCCCTAGCTACAGTGAAGGCAGCGTAGAGCCCGTAAGAGTAAGGAAAATAAGCAGGAGTCATTTTGAGTCCAGTCAGATGAGGCAGAGAGAGGAGACTGGTCCGCGGTCAGTGTTAAAATGAGCCTTGTTTGCTATTGTAGAAGGTTTGAACAGGCCTGACCAGGATCTTTTTTTTACCCTTAATCTTTCTAGAAAGACCTACACACTCATTATGACCCACTTTTCAAACACAGCTCCTCATTATGAATGTTCAAATTATTAGAACGCCAGACTGGACTACTGTACTGCTACAGCTGGTTTGTTGTTGAAATCTTGTTGAAATGAAAAAGACAAAGAAAAAAAATTGTTTATCCAGGCTAGAAATTATTTGGCACTGTAGTCTCTAATATGCTTTTCTTTAGAATATTGTATATCCCTAATGAAGCACTCACCACACTCTGCATGGTCTGGAGAACGGCCCGTTCTAATTCATTAGAGGTCAGAAGTTCACTACTTCACTTCCTGCCTGGAGTACAGCAGGAAGTTAACGTTTACAACACCATGTCACTTTCAACCTGTCAGTCAAAGTGTCTTTCACTGGCACTGTCCGGGGAGTTGTAGAATTCCAAACACCTTTTTTTTTTCTCAGTGTGTCTGTTCATCAACTTCAGACACCATGCCTTTATTATGTCTTTTCTTAAATCCAGTTGGTGTGGGAATATCTACGTGTGTGTGTGTGTGTGTGTGTGTGTGTGTGTGTGTGTGTGTGCGCTTGTGTGTGCGCTTGTGTGTGCGCCTGTGTGTGTGTGTGTTCATAGAGAGAGAAAAGGAATGTAAAGGAGTATAATCAGGCAGGGTTAGGGATGAAAAATGAAAATTGATTCACATAGACTGTTTTCTTGTTTGATTCTTCTCTCTCTCTCTCTCTCTCTCTCTCTCTCTCTCTCTCTCTCTCTCTCTCTCTCTCCCTCAACCCTGCTGTCTCTTGCTTCTCTCTCTTTCTCTCCATGTTTTGTATCAGTCAGTCAGACAATTCTATTTTCCTATCCATATTTCAGTGGAGGGAACTGCCTGATGTGGAAGACCCAGACCACAGCCTGCAGCTGATGGGAAGAGCAACAAGAGCCTCCAGCTGATGGACAAAGAGTTTAGGGCACCAATGTGTTTTATATAGTCTTCTGAGTGATAAAGGTTGATTTTCTGTGCACACGCATGAGTGTGTGTTTATTTGCGTGTGTTTGTGTGTGTGTGTGTGTATGCGTACACTCATGCATGCGTCGGCTCATGTTTTTGTGTGCATCTATCTGCTCATTCTGTCTCTGATCCTCAGCGATGGTGAGAGTATAAATCCCTTGACTTTCCTCCTCCTGTGAAGAAATGTCTGCTTCTTTGCCTAAGCTGATTCTGCAGAGCTAACCCGTCCTGCCTGTCACATACACTTCATACACACGCAGAGACAGGGAATAAACAAGATCAGATCCATCTCTTTCCCTCTCTCATCTCTCGCTCTTTCTCTCTCTCTGTCTCTTTCCCTCACTCTCTCGCTCTCCTCCTCTGTATAAAAAGGTGCCTGTCGGTTCTAGTGCTGGAATGAAAATAAATGTAAACATCTCAACGCAACCTCAATCATTCTTTGCGCCCCCAGCACCTGCCCCCATTCACACACACACACACACACACACACACACACACACACACACACACACAACAACAACAACATAATCTCTTGGCATTTAATGGCTTTCAGTACGTGCCCCTCACTGGTTTCTGTTCAAAGTGAGGACAGTGAAGTCATGGTAAGATGCTGTAAATGTAAAAGTGTGTGTGTCTCTCTGACACTGCCTGTCTGTCTGCTTTTTTTTTTTTTTTTGGCCACAACCCATCCTTCCCTGCAGGTGCGAGACAAAGCGATACAGAGAAGAAGAGAAACACAGCTGACCATTGGGCTGCTTTACCACATCCTTCATACTGTACCTCAATTCTTCCCCAGCACCCACAGAAACATGTGCACACACTCACAGACACAGACACATACACCCCTCTTCATATTTCTGTTTGTCTACTGGGCGTGTCACTGAACATGAAAAGCAATGTGTAATCTATTGTATGTTGGATGGCCTGTTTTATTTTCAAATGCTTCCCTGGTATTTTATAGGGATTTATAACTTCCAATGTGCTACTCCTGACCTCTAGTGGTTCACAGACAGCCTTTTCCTTGTGTGTTTATGTCACAAGGTTTGGCGACACTAAGAAAGATCAGATTAGAAACCCCTTTGGTTTGAGGAATAGATTCTGCCTGATCGACATTCTCAATCTCTTCACCCCGCCCTGCCTCTATTTTCTCCCTCTTCCCTCATGTCATGCTGACAAGTGACGGTTCACTGGATTATAGGGGAAACTAGCAACACCAGAGACTTCACAGAAGTGCTTTCAAGGGGAATACCGCTTTTAAGCATTATCATATGGCATTCCTATGGCCATGGAGGTTTTAATCAATATTTCTGAACACACATGATACTGTTTTAAGGCTAAAAGCTAGTGAACTGTGACATGCCATGTCATCAAGATGGAGATCTTTAATCTGCTTCATTGACAGTGAATGGAAGATTGTGCATTCAAATAATTTTTGAGCCAATAATCAAACAGAGCTTTGTGATGATGGTGAACCAGAACCCACTGACAGACAAAAGTACATCAAAATGTATCTTGTTGAAAATAAAAAAAAAAATGAAATACATGTATGTTAAAATCTGGAAAATATCCATGTTTGCAATGGTGATAGATGAAAATTTGCAAAGAAACGCTAACCCCCTTTCTTATGCAAACTGCAAAACAGTGGGGGAAAAAATGAAAAGGTGTGTTATCGAGAAGCTAAGTAAAGTATCAAGAGCCTCACCACCCATTCACAGTGTCTCTGTTTTTGTAGGACTTGTTGTTTCATGGTTTAAAATCTTGTTGTCTTAGCTTGACTCTTGACTTCCAAAGCTTGATAACATTTTAAAGCTTCAAGGCATGCAGCTAAAGGGAAAGTCATGGGACTGGCCAGCTAGAGAACAGATATGATCCCTCCAACACGGCCTCTTGTGCCCTCTGCCCTTTGAGATTGTCTGGTTCATAACCTCACCTGCTCTTGGCTGAGGACTCACAATGTACTGCTGTGATCCGATCAGTTTATGTTTATCGAATTCTCATCAGCCCTGAATCAGAGCACTGATCATTCAAGTAGATTAACACAAGGGAAATAGAATTGATATTTTCCAAAAATACGAATACAACTGATCTCAAAAGTATGCATAACAGTCCACATAATTTTTTAGACCTGACAAAACACTCAAATCAGTCTTTGTCTCTATGGTTGCAAACACTGGCTGTCACACACCCTGAGTATCTATCAGCATCAAGCAAGCATCACGCAGATGCTGTATGCTGGGGGTTTATCACGCAGACATGTTTTGTTTTGTCTTTTTAAAAAACATTACAAAATAATTACACAACACAACCTCCAGTGCCTCCACCACCTCGCTCCCTTCACTCCCTCTCCCTGCAAAGCCTTTCACCTCCAGTTCTTGTGCAGACAGAGAAATGACGAGAGATGGAGTGAGGCCTGCCACATGGCGCCCCCTGTGTTCTCCACCCCTCCCTCCCTCCTCTCCCCTCCCCTCCTCACCCCATCTCCTCACCACATCAGGATACACTTGTTCTGGTGAATTCCGGTTTCAAACGGAACGCTGCCTTGCTCTGGTTTTCTGCAGGACCAGTATTATTAGCAAGCACATACTGTCTTTCGGTGGCCCTGTGGTCTGGGAGGGGAGCCTCTAACGGCCTGTTACTCACACACCTTTGAAACTTCGCCCGGTCCTGCTTCCTCCCCCCAGCCACCTCCCCTCCTCACCCCTGAAAGCCTCACTCCTTATCACCAAGAAAGCAGATGAAAGAATTTAGTGCTCCTTCTACCATACGCCATTAAGTTCACATTATGTCCTCCCACTTCTTTCATGCTGTCACATCACCAAATCTGCTCTACTGAAACCACACTGCCATTGAGCAGAAGGTTATTATTCTTGATGTCTCAGAGTAAAGCAGCATGGTGCAGTTATAAGCAAAGTGAGTATCTTTTTCACTCTCCTCTCACTGGATCTGTCCTTTGACCTCCAACCCCAAATATGATGCCCCTAGTGTTGAGAAGGGGCACTGCAATCTGCAACGTTTTGAGATGAGGGTCAATATTGTCACTTTATGAAGGCCAAAGCTCTCTCATATTTGCAAAATCAGTCATGGTTCTGTGATGCGGCTTGAAGAGAAGTGCACTCATCCATCTCAGAAATCAGTCACATTTTACAAGAATAATTTCAGTAGCTGTATACATCACTATTATCTTCCTCCATCAGCCTTCACATGAACACATTGTGAGTCTTTGTTTATAACCTGTTATTGTCTTTTATTGTTTATTTTCTTATAAAGCACAATATCTATTGTTCTATGAATGCAGAATTTCTTGTCTGTCTGCACATTGAGTGCTTGGTGCCTCTTTGTGTGCCTCTTTGCAATTGAACTGCAGTCTTTCTGGTCGATTACTATCACATGAATCTCATAGCAGCAAGGCAGAAGGAAAATCATTTCCCAGGGTTTCCTCTTGATTATGCAACGCTGCCATCTGCTGTTGAGTAGAGATAGAGTACAGATGGTTTACTACTAATAACATCTCCTCCTGGGTGGTTGATGCAAAAGTCTGAGTACTGCTGGGCTCAGTATAGCTGAACAATAAAGCTGGACAAATGCATTTGCTCCATATGAATTATCTGCCTAAATGGTATTGCATTGGGCTTTTCTGGTTTAAATGGATCCAGTCTCCAGATATTGCCTAGTGGCTGTAATCTGTGGTATCTTCTTACTTCAGCAAGCTATACACTCTGACACCATGATATGTGTTGATTTTAATCAATAACACATCTGAGACGGCATTCTAACTTAATGTTGAACTCTAACTTAATACTGAAATTAACATTCATGTTTAGTGAAGCCTGCCTCTGCCCGTCCACATGACATCGGTGCAATTCTACCAGAGTGTTACTTTATCATGACACTGTGTGTTTCGGCTTTGTTTTTGTGTCTTGGAAAGGCCATTTGGAGATTTGGTGTTTCATCGAATGATCCATCTTGATACTCTGTGGAGAGATTCTCTGGTCACCATGTCCATTCATATAGGCTTGTGCATCAAGTGATGCTCCCAGAAGAGGGATCTTGTAAATGTCTGCCCCTGCATAAATAAAGTGTGCTGCCAACATATTATATAAAGATCAATAGGCTAGCATCAAGATGGTGCAGGCTGCTGTGCTGAACTTGGTGGCACACTGAAACGACACAGGTCACATGAGAACTTCCCCTAAGGGAGTGCAGTGCTTCTCAGAGGGATGTGCTGGCTAACCGCTGCCCAGCCTGGGCTTCCGGCCCTGGGGCAGCAGAGCCTACCGGTACCCCTCACACCCTCCAGCACCACCACTATCACCCCACTCCAGACACTGTGCCAGGATACTGTGGTAACACAACCCTGGGCCTCGGTTCCTCCCTTGTCAACAAGACTGATGGATGGAGAAAGGAGGAGAGGAGAAAAGAAGAGGACATGAGGACTGATGAATGAATGTGGCTGGAGTTCAGAGGAGAGGATGAAAACAGACAAAAATGACAATGAAAGCAAGAATTGATTGGAAAATTTGTGGGGAAATGAGGAGAGAATGAGGGAGAGATTGAAAGAAGGAGAGGAAAGTGAGGATGAGTAGAAGATGACACAGAGGAGGATTTAGTGACTCTCTTTCATGTAAGTGATGCACTAGTCTTTTTAGGTACAGCGCTGAATTCCAGAGCTGCAGCATCATTCAGCACGTTCCAAGACTATTTCTCAAAGACAGAAACTTTTTCCGAACAACAGCACATTTGTTAATCAATTCTGAATTGACTCCATGCAGATTTTTACCAAGCATCAAATCTTGAGCTGGAATAAAGCCTTATGCCACAAAAGATTTGTCTCATCTCTTGAGCCACCAGGGGGCAGCGCATTAAACCTTTCACCTTTCATCCTTGCATTGTTTCTACAGTAATGCAGCAAAGCATGCACGCACGCACGCACGCACGCACGCACACACACACACACACACACACACACACACACACACACACACACACACACACTCACACACACACACAGACACACACACAGACACACACACAGACAGAGATACAGACACAATCAAATAAGAAAGCTGATATATATAATGGCCTGTATGGGTGATTGATCTTGATTACTTATGGTGAACAGTGTGTGTGTGTGTGTGTGTGTGTGTGTGTGTGTGTGTGTGTGTGTGTGTGTGTGTGTGTGAAAGAGAGACAGAAGGGGAAAGGGGGGGTTGTGGGTATACGATGATAATTAAGGCGGCATGATCAAACTTCGTCTAAAAGAGGAGTCTCTTCATTTCTAATGTTGGCTTGTTTTTATCAAGCCAAGCACATCATGCACCTCCCTATCTGGTGAGAGAGTCATTGGGAGAGAGTGCAAGTTCTTGTCTCTTGTTTGTGTCTCATCTTTGCGTGCATGTGTGTGTGTGTACACGCACGCGAGCATGTCCCAGTGTGTGTGTAGGTAGTGTATGTGAAATACCGTGGCTGGTCGGGAGTCTGCCTGTTGTCTGTCCATGTGTTTAGATCAGAGCCCGCTGTGCCCCCTGGCCCCAGGCCCCCTCACTGGTATTATTAGACACTCTGCTTGTTGGAGAGACTGACAGCTCATCGTGAACGCTGCTAAAATGGGCGCAGCCATTTACACACACCCTCGCTGTCCATCCCCACCACCTCCATGCACACAGACAAGCCTCACACACACACGCGCACAAATACACTGCTCACACACCAACTCTAAACTCCCAGAAAAGCCTTGTGAACCACAGCCAGAGAGGGAGCCGCCCGCCTGACGCCAACTCCAAAAAACAGGTGAGGGTCAGTGTGTGTGTGAGTGTATTTCTGTGTGTGTGTTTGTGCTGGTACTGGTGGGTGGTGGTGGGTTTGGGGGTATGACGACAAGAGAAAGCTCTTAATGATCATCATCAGTGTGTCAGGCTTGGATCTAGGTATGAGTGTGAGTAAGGTGAGGTGACAGGTATCAGAGAAAAAGGACTTTACCGAACCTGGGCTCCTCTCTATTTAGTGTCAAACCATGATATCAGAAGAGTACAGCCTTGGGTTTGGCTCCACAGTAATATAGCTGGATTCAGAACACAGGGGCTTGTGGGTAGAGAGCCATGGGTTGGAGTTATTAAAGTCCCCCTCAGCTCTCTGTTGCATGTTAGAACATTAGCATGAGTAGCATGAGTGACATGGTATTGGAGGATGACTTTGAGGAGCTGTGTATCACCCAACTGTTAGAGCCCCCCTCTGCAGGCACAGGATGACCTCTTAGCTGCAGGAATGCTACCTGTGAGAGAGTTAGACGTTTTCTCACATGACAAGTCACATTATCTAAGACACACGTGAGTTGGTACAAACAGAGATGCTTGTGTTTTACCTGCTCGAGTGGTTTAGGCTAGTTGGAGTACATGCAAACTTCTGGTGTTAATCCCTGCGTAGAATACCAACCACATGCTCATAGGATCATTTTTAGGAATGGTTTGGGTTATTTTAAATAATGCTTTCATCTTTACGATGTTGTAGATGTATGTGAGGAGTTACATCTCAATCAATCATGTCCTCCACTTGTAAACAATGATTATATGGTTCAATGTGTGAAGTTCTGGATGTGATATAGGCACACGCCTCACCAGGCATCCTCATGATGAATTGACAGTTCAACAAAACAGAAATACCATATGTACAATAAAGATACTGAACATTTATTTCAACAATAACTTCTACAGGCATTATTTTCAATATATGTTTCTTTGTTTCAGTTTTATGGACAATTTCCACAAATACAACACAATTTGTCTGCAAAGCAGAAGCTGCTTACTGAACAACAGAAGAATAATTTAGTGTGAGGTCTATAGCTTTAGCATCAAATAACCCACTGGTGATGTTAATTGTTAGAAAAACGTTTTTCTTCCATCCATTTGTTGCCATTTGCACATGGTAAATGATAGTGACATGACATCTTCTCTAAATAGAGTGATGTCCAGACAGTGACAAAAACATCTAACAGGTCTCACATCTAAGATTGACATGTATATATTATGGTACCGTGCGGCACATGTTCCAGTGAGACTTTTCATCGTTAACGCCCTGTTTCATTTAGGTTTTAGGCCGGTCCTACAAAGTTGCGAGGCCTTGTCTTCATCTCCACACTCTTAAAGGAGTAGCGCTCTCCAGATCGGCCGTCTGTCAGGATGTACCATGTCCCCCAGTAGATGCCGTTGGTCAGCCCACTGTAGCGCCCACGGTAATACCGTCCATTCAGGTTAGCTGCCAGGCAGGCATCGAACCACCAGCCTGCACCATAGTACTGAGCACAGTTGCCGGCTGTGTAACGGTCATGGTCTCGGTCGGTGGTGCTGAAAGCTCTGCCATCATGGTTGTAGCGTTTGCTGTAGCTCAAGGCATTGCCTGCATCACCAGAGTATTCCCGCGCTGTCAGACGATACCTGGAAGAAAGACAGAGAACATCAGAACCAAAACAATCGATGATTTACAAACAATATATGTAAATCATATTTACAGCAAAGGCCATGGATGAATAGTTGCAAATAGTTCCTCTCTCTCTCTCTCTCTTACACACACACACACACACACATACATTAACCCTACTGGCCACTGAGTACAGCAATTAGCTCTCATGCGCCCTCAAGAGCATTAACAACACCAGTAGTTGTTGAGGGTAGGGAGAGTGCAACTTGTTGATTTGATATGGATATGGTGACCTTACAGTCACAAGTTTGTTTCTCTAATCTTCAGTCTAAACTTAGGTTACCTCCACCCATTTAGTGAGTGTGTTTGTGTGTGTGTGTGCCTTTGTGTATGCTTCACCTCTGTGCCTCTGAGGCTACTTTGAAGCTGTTGTAGGTGGCATGGCGTCTCTGGTGGTGCCAATCCTCCAGCTCGATGCGGAGTTGGTGTTGGCCAGTGGAGGTGAGGGCATGCAGCGCTGCATTCCCCTGCCAGTGTTCTCCCTGCGGACTGCCAAAGCCCTCCCGGTATTCCTGCCATGTCCTGTTGAAGTCCAATGAGCCATCCCGCCGATTCTGGAACACTGTCCATCCACCGCCCGCCATCTCCATGTCACATTTAGCCTGAGCAATAACAAAGACTTTGATATCATAAAGCCTAAATACTTTTGATCTGCAGATAGCAGACATTTCACATCTCTCACAGAGAAAGAGGTGGTGGCTGTCTGTGTGTTTTATGTGTGCTGTATCTGAAATACCTCCACTGCCGGCCTATGCAGTTCAGGCTGGATGGTGTAGATTCCATTCTCTTTGATCCCCAGCCTGTAGATCTCTGCACAGTCCTGAGGATGTAACCTTGCCAACGGGGCAACTTAGAACCACACACAGTGCATTTTTATTCAACTAATGAATTGCCTGGTCAACTAATCATCCTCTCACTCATACATGACAAGACACCCCCTGATTATTCCTGATGCCCTCACCTGTAGGTGGATACTGTGTGATGCTCTTCAGTAAAAGCAGCAGATCTTTCTCCCCCTCTCTTCCCACCGCTGCACTCTCTGTACATCCAGACAAAGAGGAGGTTATAAGCAAGAAAACATCACACTGTTGTCAGTGGTTAAAAATAGCAGCTATCTCCTGATCTGCTGTTGAAGGAATCCAATTTGTATGATGGTTCTTTCAAGGTTCCTCACATCGTGAGCTGTGTGTGTGTGTGTGTGTGTGTGTGCATGTACACAGAGTTTTTCTCATCCAACTCAGAGCGCTTAAATTCCTATGCACTCACCTCTGACCGACACTTAGCAGGCCTCATTGAGGTTCTGTTTACTATGTGTGTGGGGGGGAGTGGGGTGGCTGGCATATGTATACATATGTGTGTGTGTGTGCGTGTGTATGTGCGTGTGCGTGTGCGTGTGCGTGTGTGTGCATGCCACTGACCCAGTCGTTTGGCCATCGCCCTGAGGGCCTGGCTGTGACAGTGGAGGTCACACTCTGTCAGCACAGCTGCCATCAGTGCCAGGATGGCCCCTAGTGAGTTGCTGTCCTGGCCCCCCTGGCTCCAGGGGCCGCCTGTTTCCTGGAGGGAACGCATGCAGCGCTGCAGCTGAACTAGACGCTCTTTGACATCCCCAGTCTGCAAAGACAATACCCATCGGCACTCTTTTATAAGGAGTTATGGTCACATGTCAGAAATCAAAAATCAATAATCAATCCACGGTTAAACACTTCAGAATCAACTTTATTCTCCAAGTCAGTTGCATATATATAGAATTCGGTTGGGTGGAATGGTACTGTCAGTGTATGAAGTGGTGTATGTGCGTATTCATACATGCATCAGTGTGTATGATCACATCACACATGCTAATCCACAGACACCAAAACTCAGGGGCATGTGTGGTGGCACACTCAATCAGTCACTTACACTTACATCACCCATTGTAATAATGTCCCTCACACACCTGTTGCTGCATGAGCTCAGCACAGCCATATGATGAGGACATTTTTAAAGCAGATCTAATTTTATCCCTACTTTGACTGCCGTCACTGTTAGGTGGTGCCAACTTTAGTGAGCCTACAATCCCAAGAGAAGGGACCTGCTGGCCCGTGACAGATAGTAGGCATCTCAGTCTCCTTGGCACACTTGAACCAACAGCAACCAACAGCTGATGTCATGTCATTCACTGTTTGAACCATCCCACTGCTACATGGCAGAGCAACGTGATGCCATATTATTAACTGTCACATTGTCCGGCTTAACTTTAAAGTTATACGTGCTAAATCTCTCGTAAACATCATATTAGGAAAAGCACAGGACATGACCTCACGCTGAACTACGGGTGATGTCACTCACCTTAGGCTGAACCTGGGGGAGATCCTGCCTGTGCGAGACGCCCGCTCTGCAGCCTGTCGTCCCAGTTTGACCCTCACAGGCCCCGACACCCATTCCCGCTACCATCCCAGGCTGTGCAGGCGGTGCAGCCACCAGACTGTCCCTGCAGGGAGGGTGCGGGCAGGCCGGGGATGCGTCTGAGGACAGCAGAGCTCCCACACAGAGCGACAGCAGAGGAAGCATCCCGAAAGAACCAAACGGAATCATGGGAAAACTCATAGATACAGAATTTGAGCCAAATGCAGGCCTGTGTCCCTGTGCGCTCCCCTCTTGATGCCGGTTTTCCACTTGAGCACCGGTCCACCTTGACTTCCAGGAGGACAGCCTGCCTCCTATGTGCTGTGAGTTTTCTTCTTAATGATCCTTCTGTTGTTGAAGATGATTCTCAGCAAAATTTGTCTCTGTCCAGTCCGGTCGATCTGTTGATTGACGTCTCAGTAGTGTCCTGCCTACATACGCTACTCTACGTAGGTGTGTCTCTTTCATTCAGCCATATATTTCAGTATGAAGTGCCTCATTCAAGTCTTCAGTGTGTATGCTGACCTTTCCTTTTTGCTTCGGTCTATCTATTGATGTCCTTGTCTTTCTTCTGTACTTCTTTCATCCTCTTCTCCCTTTCTTTCCTTACTTCATCTCACTCCCTGTCCCCCTCTTTCTCCTCCTCTCTCTCTGTTAGTGAGGTTGCTTTGGCTCAGATTCCTAGATAACTGCGGCACCCTTTGCTGTCTGACACGGACTAATGCACCCACCCCCTGATACAGACACACACACACACAATCCGTGCATCTCTTTGACTCATCTCATTCTCTCTCTCTCTCTCTCTCTCTCTCTCAGACACACACACACACACACATGCACATGCACATGCACACACCCACACACATACACACAGAATTTGAATCCTGTGCAACAGTACAACAGTGCAACAGTGTAGTGCAACATTACACACAGTTTATGGACATATAAACCGGTCTTTCACAGATTAACAGACCTTTTTACTGCTGTGCACAAGCTCTTCACCTTCCCCTGCAATTTTCTCTATCTCATATTTTGCTGCAGCCATGTTTTTCTTCCTCTCAACTCCCCCCCACCCCCACCCCCACCCCGTCCGGGCAGACATGAACCACCTCTCACTCTTACCCATCAGTGTGCAATGTTTGTAGAGATGAATATGCTGCAGATGCTTCAAGTATGCGGCTGTATGTGTGTATTCTGCTGTCTCTTCCATTCCTGTGTCCCATTTTCTCACCCGCGTCCTTTTGTCTAGCAGTGTTTGTGTTTACGAACCGAGTTCCAAAGAGGCCGTAAAGACGAGACGTTCAATAGGTGTGAGAAGGCAGGAATTCCTCTACAAATACCAGAGTCATCCCAGTCATCAGGATTCTACAGAGGCACACTCCCACTAACAAGGCACGCAAACACATACATGCACACAGGAGAGCATAATTCAAGGTGAGATGTAACCGGGAAAAATAACCTCATAATCTGAAATGAGTAGCTCTGTGTTCTCTGAAAAATCATCTGTGTATCTCCAGCTATGAGAATGTGAGTTTAAAAGAAGATTTTAAAGAAAACTCAAAAATTGTGATCCTCATTTTATGTCATACATTTCACACACTTGTCTCAGTGAATAGCATTGTTTTGATGCTTCTGTGAAATAAAAGATTCTTAGTGGAGACTGTCAACTGAGAATTATCTGAGAAACATGGTAAAACAATGAGATCTCTACAAATCCACATATGCCAGCATTTCTCCTAAAACCCCCTTAAGAGCAATGAAGATGTGAGATAATTGAGATTAGTTTTAAATTATTATTTCAGTGATATCTGAGCAACCTAGATCTCTATTATGGCATGTATTTTCTATTTATAGCTCTATATTACTATTTATCTCAGGAGATTAGTTTAAAGGAAGAGTCATGTTATCAGATAAAACTGATTTGGAATCTCATTTGTACTTCTGTCATCTCAATTTCCATGTCCAGTGATTGCTCAATGTGTTTCTCTGAAGATAGATCAGGAGAAACACATGAAATTCTAGGTAGACAGTGATGGGATCTCATTGCTTCACAAGGGGTTGCACAACTTTTAGGAAACACATTTCAGATGTTAGTGAGAGGAGAATTGTGCTGTTGGAGAGATCTCTTGCTTTGTCACGCTTCTTAGATAGTACTTCACAAAGGTCTAATGATATGATTTGTTTCCCTAACAAAAAATCACTATAATATTGCTATAGGGACTTGTGGTACTCTATAATGAGTTTATAGCGACCTTTTCGTATTTAATTTTTTTTTTAGTATCATTGCAATATTATATTATTGTATTAATGTTGTAATTTCATAATCACTGACTTTAACACAATAAAATATTGCATTTTAATAGCTATATTTGGTAAAGGATGATCCCAGACATGTTTACTTCTCTCTCTGTCTCTCTCTCTCTCTCTTTCTCTCTCTCTCTCTCTCTCTCTCTCTATCGTGCACACACACACACACACACACACACACACACACGAATACACTTTCACTCACAAACACAGTCTGCAGACAGGACATAAGGGCTAATCTCCATTGGCCTCTTTGCATGCTTCAGCAGCACTGTGTTTAATCAGGGAAGTCTTTCAAGTATCATAGAAGCAGATCAATCATCTATCTTTGACCTTTATGCTTTCTCAGCACAATGTCAACACCGTAGGGTGCTGTGTCTCTCCCCAGTGGACCAAAAAAAGAAATGTAAGCTAATGACTACCAGTTCATTTGGCTTGTTCATTTGAAATGAGTTGACACTGTCCTCTAGTGGTAGTTTATCACACTTCTCCCCCTGTAAATGATTAATTCCATCTCAACACATTAACCATCTCATTCCAGACCTGTTAGCTGCTTCATATAAAAATTTGGTGTCACTCCAAAAATGTGCACAACAGGGAGTCACACTTGTGCCTTTGTGCCTCACATGCAGTCATGCTGCAGATGTGCAGAAGGTGAGCTGCTCACACAAGGTTTTTGAGAAGACAGGCAGTAGATATAGGCCTATTTGTTGCTTTACTTGCAGCACATCATTCACACCCATTACCAACTTTTGATACAAACCGTACCTGGATTCGGACTAAAAGGTCGGTGTGAAAGCCCCCTTAGACGCATTGGGGAGGGGGCCAGTGTCACATTTGTCGAGGGTCCAGAATTCCTAGCAGCACCTCTGCAGAGCTTAGTTAATTCTCAGTAATGCAGCCTTGGCTTGTTAAAAGCCATTGTTATTATTATGATGTTGTGAAACTACTTGTGTGTTCTTATAGGCATTTATTGTTTGATTTATAGATCAAGAAAATTATCGATTGTTTTACTGTGACTGGTTGATTGATCAATCGATCGGTCGATTGATTGATCGGTTGATTGATTGATTAGTTGGTTGAGTGAGTGAGTGAGTGAGTGAGTGAGTGAGCATTATTGACTGATGAATGAATGAAGGGAGAGTTTCTACAAGTACAGAAAGATAAGACAAGCCAGTCTTGTGTATAGTGACTGGGAATAACTGGTCTTAAAAGTGGGCGGGGCCACCGTTTACATGCGTATGACGTCTGACGCAGGCGTTGTTTTGGAGAAGGAAGTGAAAGGGGAAGGAAAAGGGAAAGACAGCCGAGGATAGCAAATAGCTAGCTCGCTGGCAAGTAAGCTTCCAAGATAAGTGCCAAATTTTCAAACCAGTTGTAGATAGCTGCCTCATACATTTGAGGTACTGTTTTGTAGGTGTCCGAGGACAGGGCAACATACTTTTCTAAGGATCAGAAGTGAGGTATTGCTAATTAACGCCAGCTAACAAGTTCCGTGCCAGCGAGCTAGCTAACGTTAGCTAACGTAACGCCTAGTTAGCCACTAGCTGTCCTGAACAATAACAGCTAGTTAGCAGTCGAAGCGATCCACGTCGAGAAGTCACCGTTCCCGTGTGTTACAACAAAGTAAGTTTTTTAAGAAGCCAACAGTTTGTTCAGATAGCGTAATATGTGCTTATTTCTCAACGCAGTCAATGTCATGTTAACGCTAACGCTGCCACCGGTGATGGTGGTGCAATGTTTTTCGAGAAGCTGGTTGGCAAAAACAAGGACGGCCTGTAGCTCCTGGGTCGATTCCAACAAGGAAGGAGAACTGTGGAGCCGAGTCGGTCGATCATAGTCTCCCAGAAGGATGCTTCTCGTTGTCAACTTTCGAGAGAGGGAATATTAGTTACCTTAAATAGCTTATTTTTAGTTGGCGTTCGTGATCGATGTAGATAGACACGGAGATGCGACAAAATGTATGGCACACACACGTTGATTCTAGTCCAAACTATCAGTTTCTGGATCGTCTGCAAACCATAACTTAACATCTAGTTGTGTTTTGTTAACCTGTCATGATGCTAGCCATATTGACTTGTAGTTACATTTCTCCGCATTCTGTTGACTGTATGACGGAAATGATTTATGAGTTTGTAGTTGCATAAAGAGAGACTGGTAGCAGCGATGGTCCTTGACTTTCGATGTTCAACATGATTATGTTAGTTTCGCTTATTACCGAGACGGATCACACAGGTTACAACAAGTCGTTTTTTGTTTGTCTGCTTGATCACAGCGGGTCCTCTGCATGATGCTGTTGATACTTAACCTATTACCTATGTAACTGTTGCTTGGATGAAATGTAATGCTGTCACCACCTAATCGTGACAGACCTGTGTTTTTAAGCAAAATGCAACTGCCGTGTCCCTTGTGGTCAGACTTTCATATTGTGTGACGCTGTGCTCAATTCCTTGTTTTTTGCTTCCCTCATTCTGAAAGTCATACTTCTTAAATATAAACCAATATAAAGACAATGAGATATTTACTGTTCTTTCTTCTTCTTTCTTTGTTTTCAACAAGTATTTCTTTTTGCAATTATCCATAAAGAGATGCTGGGGGAAAACACCTCATCTCAGGACAGTTAATACTGGAACTTGACTGTTCATGGAGAATTGACTCCCATAGTCGACTTGAATAACTCCTTGAGAGTTTGGGTCTGTTCCTGGTTGTCATTCACTCAAATTCCACGAGTTAGTTGAGTCCAGGAGTACTGAAGTCGAGCAGTGCTACTGTTCATGGAGGCATGTCAAGGTTAACATGCTGGAAAATGGAAATTTTGCACTATGTACTGTAGCATGAATAGCTGCTTCTCATTTTATATTGCAAAGTCCACATTCCAATTTACCCTCTTATAGTGGTGGCTTTGTCATCCTGTGTTTGCAATTTAGCATCTGGACCTATCAGTAGGCTCATGCCACGTCGGTGGCAGCCATTCTTTTTGTCCAAAACAATTTTGCTGTTCCATTTGGTACGGTCGCAAAACGTGGTGTCACACATTGCTGATTAGAATGGGTGTATATAGATCTAGTCCTGTGGAGGGAAAAAAAACACAGCATGGTTTCATAGAAATCTTTTGCTACGCTTGATGTCATATACTACACATTGTCAAATGCTGTAGTTATTACTTTCATTCAATATAGTAAGAATGTTGGTTTCAATGTGTGTCTGTGTCTGTCAGATTTTGACCAGATTGACTTGCCTCTCTTAATCAGCAAGAGACACTGGAGCAGCTGTGTGTAACATAGGCACTCACAAACAGGCAGGTTACACTGTCAACCTGGAAGCATGAAGATAGCCTAACTTTGTGACGTGTTGAGATGGTTGAGCATTGAGCAACATGTTAACTCAGACTACCAAACCTATATTTAGTCCAGAGTTTGTTTGTGTCCGTGTGGGTGTGCATGCAAAATCCAAATCAGAAGTGACCTGTGAACCAGAGCTGCTTCTGTGTATTGGGTAGAGAGCAAAACATGCCAGGACTTGATCGTGTTTTTTAACATGCATTTCTCCTTATAAATTAAACTCCCAACATTAGCCAGCTCAATAATCTGCAGTCACCACCATAAGAATCTCATAATGTGTGTTTTCACAATACCTAGCCTAATTTTGACTTCACACCATTACTAGCCCAGGTGTCATACTGGGTGTCAAGTGATATACAACTGATAGATGGATACATAGATGGATGGATAAAAACATCAAAACTAGAAATAACATGAAATACCACTGAAAATTGTATTGAATTACACAACAGTTTGATCTATAGCCTGTAGATTTTTTTCTTTCAAACAACCATTGATGAATATGGGGAACTGGAAATGCAAAAAACAGTGTGCAGCACTGCACGTCATCCATAAATGCAAACAAGTTAAACTTGCCTACTTTTTAAAAAATATTTTTGACAGACAACGCAGTATGAAAAATGTTACCTGGGTCCTATTGCCGTAGATTGTCTATGTGTTAGAAGTAGCTATAACCTTTTGGCTTGTAGCCATGATTAAACCAAGCGTCATCCCGTTCTCATGTGCTTCCTAAATTGGGGAAGCAAATTGTCTCAAAGACAATTATTTTTTCAGTTATTCACCTCATTTAGGACTCAATCTACAGTCAAAGAGGTTACAAGATCATAGTCAGCACTTATGAGTCAGTGTCTCTTGCCACACTGCTTCTGTCAGAGTTTAAAGGTCTGAGTTGAGTTGTTTTTATAATCATGTGACTGTGGTGTGAGCACGTCTAAGACTACAGTGATGTGGTGTTGTCCATGCTTCTGTCAGCTAATCTATGCTTCACAGTATGGTAGTCACTGGAGTGTCATGCTTGAAGTCAGGGAAACCATTGTATTCAGGAAGAATACAAGTGTACTTTTGCAGCTCTTGATGACTACTGAAGAATATGTGTAGGATAGGCTAAGCTGTCCAGTTTGGTACGAGGCTTGATTTGAGAGGTAGATGATTCAGTATCCATTTCCATTGACTCAAAGCTGTGGTTTGTCATGCTCAAGTCTTGTCAAATATGTCAAATATGTTTGTGATGTTTTGTTCATGTAGACAGTTTGTTCCATAACTGGGCTGTACCACAGAATGAAAAACCTGTTTGTGAGGATAGGTTCTCTGTGATTTGTACATACATGTTGACATTGGGAGTTAATGGGAAGTGGTCAAGTTATCTAGTAATGGTTATCTAACTGGTTATTGCACTGCACTACCAAATAATTTTTTTTTCTAAAACCAGTGACTAAATTGGTGTTTGTCATTTTATCTGCAAAGTATACCTGGTATCACATTCGCAAACATAGGCCTAAATCAAATTTTCTATTTACATGCGGCCATTTTGCCACAAGTCATGCCTCAAATCGAAATACTGAATCATGGTTACATTCACATCAGTCAGTAGCTATCTGAACAGGACATTAAGAATCCTAACCCTAACCCAGATTTTCCATATTCAATTAGGCTCCCATAGCCTAAATAAATCACAAAAAAACATGTTATTAGGATTTGCACAAATATTGACTGATCAGACTTTAGAAGGGCAACTGTTATTGCAGCATGTGCCTATTTAAATGAGAGCCATGCCAGTACTTGCCGATAAAATAAATTCTTTCTTCTTTCTTTTTTTTTTTTCTCCCATTACACTACACAATAGTTTTGCATCATCACTCGCACACTGGAGCCAACCGGTGCTGCATTAGGTTTGTCTGCTTACTGAGAATCTAAATGACAGATGCTTCACAGGGTTTGCACTTGTAGTACAAAGGAGGAGTCAGTCCTGTATAATGGAGGAGGTAAAGAAATGGCCTTTCCCCTTATACATACTTGTGTGTGTGAGAGAGGTAGAGAGAGAGAGAGAGAGAGAGAGAATGATGTGTTCCTCGTGATTTGGCCAACAGCTTAAAAAGCACATGACTGGAATGAATGGCATTCAAACCTGATTGGTCCAGTGGCATGGAACTCTGTACACAAATTTGTAGACTAATGCTTCTAATGGGCTTGTCTACATAGAAACAATTTTACGTGTACATGGGATTTATTGTCCCAGAACAATATAAAACTGCTGATTAGGTTGTGACTTGTGATGAATAAGGTATGAGGCGTGTGGGTTATTGAGTGCCCTCTGTATGCTAAACATTCATGACTTTCTGTTGTCTTTCTGCAGCTTTGGCAAAATGACATCCAGGAAGAAAGTGCTCCTGAAAGTCATCATTCTGGGGGATTCTGGGTGAGTCATAAAACAGCCTTTTCTGCCCCTGGATGTTAACCACAGCAGTGCAGTTGGAAGTTATCACCAACCAGTTCTGCTCTAAAAATCAAAGTTTGGTGTCTGGTTAATTTTTATGTCTTGAGTTGTGCCATTCAAGATTCTGAATTAGCTCGTCTTGCTTTATCAGTTTGTCACATTTTTCATCTTTTCAGTGTGACTTTTATCTCCATTTTTGTTTTAGTTTTACTTCCTTTCAAACAGGAGTTCTTACTCTGCCATAAGCTGTCTCCAGGCAGAGTAAGACTTAAGAGTTATGCCATTGGTTTGCATGCTCAGTGCTGCACTGGATTGCTTGTTGAAATTGATTACATCAGTTATGTATACACAACATTTTAAGGGAATTTAATGGGTTATTGTCTTACCCTCTGTAAGAAAGGTTTTTGATGTAAGCTTTGTTGTAATTATTGGAACTAGATAATCTAATTACTGTATACTGAATACCAGCTATCAACCTTTTTATTTTTACTGACGTTTTCCCAACTGTCTGTTATCCTGCTGTCTGTTCTCCTCTGCTTCTCTGACAGTGTTGGAAAGACCTCCCTGATGAACCAGTATGTGAATAAGAAGTTTAGTAACCAGTACAAAGCTACAATAGGAGCAGACTTCTTGACCAAGGAGGTGATGGTGGACGACCGGCTCGTCACAATGCAGGTGCAGCACGGTTACAACTGGGGAGATTACATTTTCTGTAGAAAAATGAAATTGTCACCTTTCAGTCAAGCATATACACATCTCGTCTCAAAAATATATTGGAATGCCATGGAGTAAGTATATCTCCACAGCCTGAATTGCATCAGTCAACAGTAATACAGAGACTTAAGAACAGCCTATGTCTGCTCACTCTGGCTACCATAGTTATACTATCATATGATATATAACTCTTGTCTTACTCATAATATAGATTTTCATATTTTGGAGCCTAGCTGATATCCTTTCTTTTCAGCCAGATCAGTCATACTTCTAACAAACAATATATCACGTACCATGCTACAAACAAATGCTAACAATCCATTATATCAACATGCTAACAAATCAATACTTTAGCGAACAGACTACTTAAAAACAGTTGACTAGCAACCCTGCTACAGTCAAACAAATGGTTCCTACCTTACACTCACAGGTACTTACTTAAGTGACTTTGTGCCCCAGTCAGTAAGCTTTCTCATTTACTGGCTCCCGTTACTACCTCAGATAACTGTTACTGCCTACTTTAAATTCCGCCCACGAGTGCTTAATTCACTCTGTAGTGTTATGGTTGACTTAGAAACCCTCAGCATCCAGCCTCCATGGGGTGTAGTTTACGTTTCCAACCCCGCTGCAAACTCAGTATACCTAAGCATTTTCCTTCCATAAGCCTCTCTACCACATCTTCCCATGGCACTATGAGCACCACAATATATAGAATCTGTTCTGCCTCTGACCATATTAAGAAGTCTGGCCTTAAGGTAGTGCTCACTGCCGACAATATGCCTGCCCAAAAATACTTAACTCCTAATCTTTTCTCCCTCACGGACCAAACCAACTGTAATATCTTCCTATCACCTGATGAGTTAATGTCTTACCATTTGTTTTTTGATAATCAGTTATGTTATTTCCTTTAATCTAGTGTCCTTGCTTTAAAAAGGTAGAGTGAACACAGTGAAGTTCCAATCAGTCATTTATAACGCACACACAGATGAGTGCATAGAGTATATTTTGGGCAAAATTATAGATATACCACACTCTTTTTAAGACATTGCTGTAAGGCCACTTAAATTAACAGAAACATGGCAGGCTAGCATTGCTAACATTCTTATTTCAATTCCAAACTCCATTTTAAATTTGTCACTGTCTCCTTTCTATAATCCTGCCCCCTTCCCTATCTCCTTTCTATTTGTGGTTGGCTAGATCTGGGACACAGCTGGCCAGGAGAGGTTCCAGTCCTTGGGTGTTGCGTTCTACCGTGGAGCAGACTGCTGTGTGCTGGTGTTTGATGTGACCGCACCCAACACCTTCAAGACCCTCGACAGCTGGAGGGATGAGTTTCTGATCCAGGCCAGCCCTCGAGACCCTGAGAACTTCCCCTTTGTGGTGCTAGGCAACAAGATTGACTTGGAGAATAGACAGGTTGGTATCAGTGACTGATATGGGTAATGCCTCTTTGGCCTCGTAGTTCTACATCATTACCCATCCCACAGTGTAGTGCAGCCAAATGTCAAAACACAGTGCAGTGTGAGGTGGGCCAGGAGAAACCAGTGAGGCTGCCATCTTAATGCACCATGTTGAACCTACTCACTTCACTCAAAAACAGCTATGCAAAATAACTGTTGAGGTTTGCAATTCTCTGATACTTTACAAATTTACTCAAATCAGTGTTTCCCATTCAGTGTTAATATTTGGGTGCCCTGCCCAGGTAAATTGACAGCCCGCCAAGTAAATTTTTATTTTGGATGCCATGATACATTAAGATGGTGGATCTCGTCGATGTAGTTTTCAAACAGTCAAGAATTCAATCTGCCAAGCACTGAAATTGTGTTAGTGAACTACGGTGACCATAATTCTTTGCAACTATGACGTAGTGCATCTGAGCTGCTTCGAATCGTGGTGTGTCTGTGCCGACAAACTGAATGGAGAGACCATTTGACCTGTAGCCTCGTTAATCATTGAAAGTATTTCAGCTAATGTTGCAATGCCATTAACTTATGCTAGATTGAGAGATTTAAAGTGCCTGGAAAAATCTAGGTTACTGGGCTTACTAAATTAAACATCAATAACAAGTCATCAACAACCTCCCGATGACGCCAAAGTTACCTGACAACTTGTTGGAAACACTACAAATGTTGTCTTTCCTATTTTTTGTTTTGTTTTGCTTCCCCCATTCATTCACGAGTTGTAGCCACTCCTTTAAAGTTATGCATTTCATTATAATTGTGGAATACGCTGGGAAGGTGGGATTGTGGAAGCATCATAGGAAACAATATATCTGGTAGTGTGCAATTTAGATTGGATACTTGGATTTGGTGCTCAGGTCCAGCAAGGTTTTTAGCCCCGTGACAGCAGGGGCTCTAAGGATCGCAATGTCTATCGGTCGGTCGCTCTGTTCACTACTTTTTGTCACGTGGGTGAAGTGTGCTGCAGGGAGTTAGATTGCAGACTCTCACTCAGGGAGACCTGTATTTGATTCCCAGCAGAGACACTTCAACAAAATTCAGTGTCGTAGGGCTGTTAGACTCTTAGTCTTGTTTATTTTTCAGTGATTGTATATATGAATATACCTGCCCATCTCATCTGGAGACAACCCTGAACCTGCCCTTTCTACTTGTCATGTTCGTGAATCTCTTACTCTTTACACATACAGGTAACCACCAAAAGGGCTCAGGCATGGTGTCAGAGTAAGAACAACATCCCCTACTTTGAGACCAGCGCCAAAGAAGCCATAAATGTAGAACAGGCATTCCAGACTATTGCACGTAACGCCCTTAAACAGGTGGGTCAAAGCTCATTGCAACCAAAAAGAGAAAGATAATGGAAATGTGTGCTTTGTTGTTTGCATATATCTTTGTAATGCATGTTTAAATTCTAGTCCCTATAACAGTGTTGGTTTAACTTTCCCTTACACTTTATTGCACATTATTTTCTTTCTTTTGATGCTTCTCAGGAGACAGAGGTGGAGTTGTATAATGAATTCCCGGAGCCCATAAAACTGGATAGGAACGACAGAGCTAAGCCTTCAGCAGAAAGCTGCAGCTGCTGAGGAACAACTTGGACCATCTTCTCTCTTGGCTTTCTGGAACACCCTGTCATCGGTTACTTCACCTGCACCACCCTCCCAGGGAAAGGACTTCCCTACTGGTCTTCCTCCTTCATGCCACTGTTCATTCCATCAACACAATCCCTCACACAGTATGCTGCACATGGATGTATCCCCACACTTAGTACACACATTAATACACTAGCATACTCCCATAAATATACTGAGAAATCCAGTGCCCAAAGATCACACGAGAGAAGAATGACACCCCTTCTGACCTCACAGTCCCTGACTTGATAGTGAGTGATCTCCCATCCTGCCCACCCACATGTCTGGCTGGCCCTTGTCTCTCACACTGAGGGGGCAAGATGGAGCCATGTTCTAAGAGTGCAATTGGGAACTCTAGATGGACTGGCTGATGCTCTGTAATGTGAGATGATGTTGGCTAAGGTCAGCATCCCAAGTATCTTATTCTCTGTTCCTACTTTCTGTTTCTCCAGAAATGTCTGCTTTCTATTGCCTATCTGTCAAGAAATAATCAAGCTGAACTATATATATTTTTAATTGGCTGTTGATGTTATTTCTCAAGCCAATCTGAAACACATACTTGTTTTTGCACTTTTATGTTTTGTTTTTTTTTGCCTTTAAATGTTATAAACGTAGAGGGATGGCTGCTTTTGGGCAATGTCTGCTACCGCACGCCTTTTGGTGAGCTTCAAATTACACCGCCTCTCTTTTTTCCCTGTCAAATTCTATTGAACACCCTGGTGATTGTATTGCCATGCCCCTTAAAGGTTGTGTGTTAATGGGTTTATATCAACCTCACACTGCAGAAGAAATATTCCTAAGTAGACATTAATAAGAAAAGTTGATAATGCAGTCACAGTGTAAAACTTGGATTAATTCCCTGAGATATTAATACTATTTGCCTTTTATGTAACATTACTTGTACTGCTACTATTACTGCTGTATGTGTTCTGTCCTGTCAGACATCATCTTTCAATGCTATGGAATTACAATATGCCACCAACACAACATACACCTGTCTACTGTCATATGTCTTTGTTATTGCTGTTCTCTCTATCTGCTTGTAGCTCAGGTTGGCTAAGTACTTAATATTACTTTTTAACAGATTGTGTATTATGGTGTATAGATGGTACAGGTAAAAGGCTGATGGATTGAATTGAAATGGATGTTCTCTCTTTCCATGTAAAGAAATCAGACTTTTTGCCCTGGTATTACTCCTTTTCCTTATAGAAAAATCACTGCGATGCCAATGATGTTGTCAAAAAAAATTGGGATGTCAAATAATAAAGTTCTTGAATATATCAGTTGTCTAGCATTATGACTTTACACTTAAATCTAAAGATGGACTGACTACCAGGCAGGATTCTCAGTGCTCCTACAGGAATGAATTGCAAAAATATCAAAACTTAAGTCATACTGCAGCTCAGGATGACATGCTCTATAAGACTCAATTAGAAATGGTACGATTGTCAAAATTACTGTTCAGCAAAGTCAATTTGGCACACCAAGTTTAAGAAATTCCACGGCTCCTATCTCAAAACCATTCACAAATTAGCAAGCCACATTTCGCATAATTCCTAAGAGGTTTGACAATGGATCTGACCAGCGTAGAAAAAAGAAGTAGGCTCAATAACCAATTAAAACAAAACCCTTGAAGAAAGAAAATATGGCCATGGGATAACATGCAGAACTTGCAGGTAGACAGGTACAGCATGTGTTTGTATTGTTAAGTTTGTTGTCCTTTGGCATTGTAAATTCCTCTCCAGGGCCATGTAAAACTCAACACACTGTGTATGAGAATAGAGACTACAATGTTCCTTTCTGTCAAAATCTCCAGTGAGACAATTGTCTTAGTCGAGGACTTTGCTTAATCCAGGTCCATGAAACCAGCCCCTGGTCTAAGATACTAATAACAATACCTACAAGTTCATAGGTGTCTGTGTATCTATGCTTATGTGTGTGTGTATGTGTGAGAGTGTGTGTGTAAGTGTGAGTGTACCTCTAAGTCAGTGGTTCTCAACCTTTTTCATATCAAGGACCCCTAATTTAGTCCACATTAGGGCCACGGACCCCCATCTGATGAGATTTTGTCGCTCAGACCCAAATCTGAGAATATTTTTGTCAGATATGATTTTGTCCAGAATTCCATGACTATCTGAATTGTAGGTAGAGAGATAACAGTGAAACTATGATCAAAATAGTCATTCTAAAATGACAAAATAATGAAGTTTAACAATTCATCAGTTTGCTGGGGACCCCCTGGAATGCCCTCAAGGACCCCTGGTGGTCCCCAGACCCCACGTTGAGAACCATTGCTCTAAATCCAGATAAAGAAATGAATGTGAATGACTCTAGGCTACAAAGTAATGCCCAAGAGAAACGGTGATGGTCATTTGTTGCCACCTAGTGGTTACATCAGTGTCACTGCAGACAGACAGACTCCTTTACCTTCACTTGACTTATTTTCTAGAAGAAAAATACTCTTCCTCTGACTTGAGTAAAATTTAACTGATTAGAATTAGCAGCACTTCTTAATGAATAAAATATTTCACAACTCGTTAGTGAAAGCAATTTTATTGGAGCAGAGTCTCTCTGTTTTCTTGTGACAACGAGATCTTTTCTAGTCATAATAAGAACTTTTCTCTGTGTTGAGAAAAGGATCAAACGGTTGAAGCTGCTTTCTGACGAGTAGCTTCTCATTCAGAAGTGAAGGGGGAAAACTAAAGGGCAATAGGTTATTGATTCCAGCCTGGCCCGATACAGTTATCTCAAATCAGGGGCCTATAATGGTGCTGTGAACAATCTGACAGAGGCTTTTTAAGGGTGAAATGTTTTTAAATATTACACTGTGCATAATAGACCTACAGAACTCAGACTAAATTGGACACTGCACAGTTCACCCTTCATACTGCACAAGATATGTCAAACACTCCTACAGACCTGTACTTTCACAACACACTACTAACATTCAGTCATACTGTAAAACTGTGACATTTTCTGACTAAATTGGACAGTGTACAGGTCACCTTTCTATTTGGATAGGCTTAATATTAATGACCATTACATAGGCTACTCTGTTTTGAGAATTATTTACTTTGCTTGATGGCATGATTATGATGATTATTTTAAAATGCTGCAAGGACTAAAATTCAACAAGGAACAAACCCAATGTTCTGATGCATCTTTGCATGCTATATGTGATTTTGAGCCCACGATTATCAAACTTTACAATAAGAGTTTTCCACTTTGAAGCTGTTGTGAAAACAGAGTCAAAGCAACGGGTCAACACCGAAACACCCTTACTGTAATCAAACTGCCTGGTTAGCTTAAAACAGGAGTTACACATACAAATACACGGTGCACAATTACACTCGGGATTCGTTATATTAAACTAAACTTAAGTTGTAAGCTTGATGTTGTTATTCCTCAGTTTCAAACGGTTTATTTGCTTAAAACTGTGACTTTAAGCCAGTAGCTCGAGGGTTAGCTCGGTTCCGGTATGTTCACGGAAAAAGCTCTGACAGTGTAGTTACTTCCGCCTTTAGCCGCCTCTCCGCAGACAGAGAAATGGTAAGAGAAATTACACCTATATGCTGAGAAACAGACACGATTTAACAGTTACATGCATTCAACCTTTTCGCGATTGGTTTGTTATCACTCCTCACCTACCAGTGTATCCATATGCAAAGCTTTAGGTTCAGCTTGTGTGGGTTTTTTTAGCTGGTCTCATTTGGAATAGCTGGCAGCTAGCTAGCTAACGTTAGCTGGTCGGCTTGCGAGCTAAAAGAAAAATGTCAAAGATAATAGCATCCAGCCCGGTTTACGCCAGGGCGCAAATAGGTGGTTATCGCAGGTTGGTTGTTATTATTATGGCTGGTGAGTTTGGTAATAGCACTGTAGTAATACTTGGAAGCTAGGCTAATAGCACTATGCTGATGGGCAGGGGAGGGCACATCTGGTGACTGACAGGACTGAGCTGCTGGTGCTGCCAGCTGAGCAGATGATGCTGCGTTGGCTCCTCTGCTGCTGATTCACTCACCTTTTGCATCTCACTTGCATGAATTCATTGATTTGGGTCACCACAAAATTCTAATATTACTGTTTTCTACCACTCTGACTTATATTGTAATGTGGTATTTATATTGATGTCCATAGGGAAATTCTCTTTTCCTTGCTCCCCTGCAGGGAGGTCAGAGGTCAGGCTTAGCAGAACAGCACTTCTGGAGCTGGCATTAGTGTTTTGCTCAAGATACTTCAGCAGAGCGTCAGGTCATGAACCTGGGTATTCTCATTGAAGGCCCCTCTAAATTATTAATGTCCTGTTCTGGTCCTGAGCATGTTTATGTGATATGATTATGGGAAGACAAGCTATTGTTGTGTAGGGGAGAGTGGGGTAATTTGAGACATGTTCTACATTCTGAGGTTCTGGCTGGATATGGTAATGCTCCATTATAAACTGTTACACATGTAGTTCATGTGCATCGGTGGAAACATCTTTCCTGTGTTGCTGCAATTTCACAGTTAGGCCTATACTCTGGCTCAGGTAAATTGAGCCCCCTGTGTTGGGATTGGATTTCGATTTTTATCATAAATTTTTATAAATTTGACCCAATGATTTGATTACATACACTTATATTTGGTATTAAATTCATATTTATATTAATTTCCCAAAATGTAAGGGTTTTTCAGCTTACCCCAAGGTTCAAGTTACACCATTCTCTCTGCAAATTATAGGGTTGTTGAAATGTCAAATTCATAAACTCATGTTCATTATCGTTTTAGATAGTAGACCCAAGGTTATTAAAACTTTCTTCATGGACCCAGGCTTATTACAACAAATTGTCTTCTCATGTGAGGACCCACCAGAAACAACCCACAACCCACTGTGGGTCCTGTTTTTGAAACACTGAGCTCGACTATACAAGGGTATCAAGGGAAGTGAAACCAGAGAATGGCGTGTGTATGAAACTTCTTGATCCACCTGAGGCAAGACCTTTTGCCTGCCATTCAATAGCACCTGCCAGTAGTTGTTGGCATTCCTTGAAGTCATTAGGAATCATTCTCAACTTGCTTGTACTGTTCCTCACCTTCCTCCCTCAGACGGCTACGTTGCGCCCATATCTGAACGCTGTGCGTGCCACTCTGCAGGCCGCCCTCTGCCTGGAGAATTTCTCCTCCCAAGTGGTGGAGCGACACAACAAGCCAGAGGTGGAAGTACGGTGAGTCTCTCACTGCAACTTTGCATCCATTTGATTGTAACGTCTCTTTGGGGCGATGAGAACTAAGCAGTGGATGCAGGCTGAACCAAACCATTGTCAAAGTTTCCACTTATAATCTGAGTTTATATTTCTCATACCTCTGGCCAGAAACCTCCATAATTACAAAGGAATGGGAACAGAGCAGACTGATTGGGAACATCTTTGTATGACGGCACATTCAAAGTGTGTGTGTGTGTCTTTTCTGTCCCCTTCCAGGAGTAGTAAAGAGCTGCTTCTCCAGCCTGTCATTATCAGCCGTAATGACAAGGAGAAGGTACTGATTGAGGGCTCCATCAACTCCGTCAGAGTCAGCATTGCCGTCAAGCAGGTCAGTCAGGCTGCAGTCTGGTTGCCGATGGTCACATGGTTTGACCCTGACTCAAAACAGGCCATTACATAGTGATTGGTGGTAGTTAGGGCTGATGTAGAGATTTGAGTTGGATCTAATGGGGTCCTGACTCCTGATCCTGAAAACTCTTGACTGTGAACAATCTGCCCCTGCAGGCGGATGAGATTGAGAAGATTTTGTGCCATAAATTCATGCGCTTCATGATGATGAGAGCAGAGAACTTCTTCATCCTGAGGAGGAAACCAGTGGAAGTAAGAGGCGATTGAGACGTTTACATGTCATTTATTGTTGAAGGTTTACCATATTCGACTAAAACGGATACATCTGATTAAAGGATCTTTAACACGCTCTTCTTGTCTTGTCATCTGTCTTTCTTTTGCAGGGCTATGACATCAGCTTTCTCATCACCAACTTCCACACAGAGCAGATGTACAAGCACAAGTTGGTGGACTTTGTCATCCATTTCATGGAGGAAATTGACAAGGAGATCAGTGAGATGAAGCTGTCCGTCAATGCCAGGGCCCGTATTGTCGCTGAGGAGTTCCTCAAAAATGTGAGTCATGGTTTTTCTGTCTTTTCTTCTGGCTCTTGACCTGCATGTAGTCATGTAGTTTTCTACTATTTTGGTGGTAAAATGGGTTATTAATAAAAATACATCCTCAGCTGTCAATCAAGACACATCAAAATGCAATCTGATTTCATATATTTCTGCTATGTCTTTCAGATTGATTGTAGATTTGACATTTGTTTTGTTTTATTCTTGCAGTTCTGAGAAAATACCGGAGAATACATTCCTTTTGCTGATCTTGGCCGTCACTGCGGAGAGTTCACATCACAAGGCAGAGGGATGAGAGAAAATATGATCAGCCTTGTCAAGCTGAGAAACATAAAAAGTAAAGATGTATTGACCCTTCATCATTAAAATGTCCCTGTGCTCAAAAATATTGGTATTTGTACATAATGACTGTTCACAGCCCGCGTTAATTTCTGCCATTAGAACATAAGATAAAATCAGGGCAGGTCCTTTATAGAGAAATCCCTAATCAATATTGATGAGCACAGGGCAACATGGAGATTTTTTCATATAATTTAAACAGTTTGTTTTTTAAATATAAATATTATATGCACATAAATTTAATTTTGCTATGTTTTTGTTACGACAGACCTTAAACCATGAGGGCAATGAATTGGTGCACATTTTTCATGTCTTAGTACACAGAGTAGACCCTATTGTAGATGGAAATAATTATACGTACTGGCAGTGGAGATAAATAAAAACCTTATCGCTTGTTTGTATTTTAGTGTTGTTTTTTTTTAATCTGCTGTGATATTACAGAAGTTAGCATGCTTTGCAGCTATCGATCTTTTCCCTGCTGCATGTACAATGGGGCTGTTTCAGGTGAGCAACATGACGAGGACAAATAATCCTGGGTCAGGGTTGAAACTAAAATCCTTACATTCAGGCTAGTAAGGGTTAATAAGGAGCCAGTGTGACAGAGTGATGGTTGTCGTACCAGAATACCTTAAGACTTTCCCCAAGAATTCAAGATTTATTGAAATTTGACAATTGAAGAGGAACAAGGCATTTGGAATTATATTTTCAGTACAGTTATGTATAATATCAAATGTATTAAGTACACAAATTCTCCAAAAAATGGCATACTGTACAATACACACAAGTCAGTTATACACACAAAACTTACATCAAACTTACATGTACAGTTTTCACAGTACCTTTCTTTCTTGTACTCCCAAATAATTACCGGACCTCATTTTAAAGGACAAAATCTCTGTTTTTACAAAGTAAATCAAACACTGACACACACATGGATTTGGCTCATTTACTCATGACAGATACTTTGGATACATTTTATAATGATTGAATGCTTGCAATGGCATTTCAGTGTATGTGACAAACTTGAATAGAAACACTGAAAACCCACAAAAAAGTTCACAATTGATGCATATGTCGTGCTAAGACTTTGCATATGGGAGCTACTTTCCAGAGAAAAAGTGTCAGTTGAGTTTACAATGGCATTTTCATCCTATATGGCGTTTGAATTTTATCTTTACCCATGGAATGTTAAGAGATCCATTTTTAATCTTTATTTACCCAGGCTAGGTAGAGCAAGCACAAAGGCTCTTTTTTGGCAGCAACCTGTGTCAAACTCCATTACACATTCACACCTGGAGCTACCTGGCACAACCACAGACTTTTACCCATGTTTACTTAGCAGCTTCACCTACACAGTTGGGGATTAATCACTTTGCTCAAGGGCACGTCAGCAGAAGTTGTTGAGGATGGGGACAGCATTGCTCACAGTCTCCCCCCAGGTTATGATAGAGTGCATACAATAAAAATATCTTTAGACACACCGGAATCACACGGCAGTGTTCACTTAGCACACAAAATATATATCAAATATAATTATGGAAAAAGATGCTGAATGTTTAAGGTGTCAACCTTTATCAATGCAAGAATAACGCTAGACTCACGTCAAAAACATTGGCATTTTCCTTTAGTTTTCCTCATTGGGATTTGAGGTACAATTACAGTACAGTTCACAACAGAGAACAAGGTATAAAAAAGGATTACATTTAGTAAAAGTGCTTTACTAGTTGGGTCTGGGGAGGTGCAACAGCTCACTTCTCCATTCATATCAGTCCTGACGCGCTCATGGTAGGCTGTGTAACTGGATCATTCCCATAACGGTCTCATGCCTGTGGTGTTCAGAGGTCCTAACAGAAAGGTGGATAAGGTCCACTGGAACGGAAGTGCAGGGGATTAGAAGTGAGCTGGGACTGTTTGCAGAGCATCTTCTTTGGTGCGCTGCACATTAACATTCTGAAACAATGATAAGAGAGGAAAGGACTGAGTATTGAGTATTACATTACATTAGTTTGACATTTTTTAATTGACATCTGGTCTTTAAATATCACCCGCTTCATTATCGACTGCCATTTTTCAAACAGACAAATGATCAATGTATGTTCAGTCTAGCTTAAGCTTCCATCTGATTGTCAGGTGAATGTCAATTTTAGGTGAAATCATCATTTTTTAACATAAAAAAAAGTTCTGTTAAGGTGGTTTGATGAAGAAATATTAAAACATGCCAACCACACATGGCTTATAGCGATAGAGTGCTCTTGGGCCAAAGAACCATCTAAATTATAAGTTTCACAAATGAGTGTTATTTTGACTATGATTCAGATTATCAATGGTCAGTGTTACATCATGGACAGTGACCTACTATTGTCACTCAAATTTGAATAGTCCCTTCTAGCCAATGTAATACAATATAATTATGCATATAACTGTAAACTACAATTCATACATTTCTTGCAGCTTTTATGAGATGACTTCAATATCCTATTCGAACCCCATTGAAATGTGTCCTGTTGAGTTACAGAATGAAACCATAGACACTTTAAAGCCAAGGCCTGAGAGTGATGAACCTTTGCCAATACAATTGATCACTGAGGTTTTTACCAGAAGAAAATAACATGAGAAAAATCAGATTTATTTTTAGATCTGGATTTTGATATTGACATAAAGTAATCTTTGGACAATCAAATAAATACACAAAAACATGAAAAACTGTTAAATTGGTAAAATGATTCAAGTGTGTGCGTTATCCAACAGCAAGTTCACATCATTACTGATGATTGTAGACTCGGCATCACTGTATATCTGGATTCTAGTGGTGTACAGACAGGATTTTAGTGTGAATATCAAATTACTCTTCACATTTAAACAGTGAACAGCTAAGCAGGACAGATTTTATAGGACACAGATCTTGGCATAGAGAAAATGTTCAGTTGAGACTAAAAAAAAATCCTGGAATGAATATGATATTGTGCAAAAATGGCTTCACATTGCATCATCTCATAAGCAACAAAAATGTATGTTCTTAGGTTTAATACATCAGTTTATATACATAAGTAAACACATAAAACAACAGAAGCTACATTTACAGGTAAATGGATGTAAAATACAAAAAACAATCAATCATCAACAGACTTTAAAACAATATTCATGTAATATCTTTATTGTCATGTTCACGCATTCATCGTCTCATTCATTTATACACATACACATACACACACACACACACACACACATATACACACACACAGAGAATGGGGTGAATCACCCCTAAACTGGATTCCAGTTGTCTAGTTCTTTCATTGCTGGGTGAAGAACACATAAAGTTGGAAAAACTGAACAAAGGACCTGAAAGAAAAACATCATCTGATGTCCCCCATTTCTGATCCCACTGAGAGATAAATGAATGAAAAATCAGTCAGTGACTGCTCATTGGGCGGAAGTAGGAGTGTCAGTGAAGTCACAGTTGTCTTGGTTGCTGTCAGGGATCACAGGTGGGCGGGGACTGTGAACACAGCTTCCTCTGCCATGTGTGAAATGTTTACATTCTCTGTGCGATAAGAAGAGAGGGAAGGGATCAGCACTGACCACTAGGCCTGTCTTCAGGAGGGTGCCAGATTATAGACAACACACTGCGGCAGATACACTCCCTTCTATAAACATAGAGACACATGCGGTCTGTTTGCCTACAATCTCCTCCTGAGCGAGTCCTAGGACACAGGTGAGGTCAGCAGGGTGGCTGAGGGAAGCTGAGGGCCGTTTCTGTGTCTGGGATACCTACCTCTGGTCTGTCCCTGTGTGTGTTCACTGCCTCCACGGTCAGACAGACAGACTCCACTTTACAGCCTAAGGTAAGGGAGGAGAAAAGAGAATCATTAGAGTTAGAGCATGTTGAATCCTTGGCACTGACGAAGACATTGGGTTTGGCACCAAATCTCTACATTTTGTTTCTAAATACCATCAACGATACCACAAGAAAATCTGTGTGTATTTCTGGGTGATTTAATGTGATAGAATAATGATGCTAGTCAATATTGCTGTGTGTATTAACCAAGAATACTGCATTACTCACCATATGCTACAGGTGTCAACTTCAACACAGTGTGCAAGGGGCACTTTAGATAAGGCAACTCATCTGTGGTGGCAGAGACAGAACCATAATAAAAATCAGTTTTAAGTTCCATGTTGGAGTAGCTGTACTCTAATCATTGCTTAGGGGTCTGTGCTGATGTGACTAATATGATTACAGGAGGTAGTAGGAAGGGAAAAGTCGACTCCAAACAGGGGCGGGCAATATGTTACATAATCACAGATCTAAATTTAGTCACAATTTGCTTTCATAGGGATCATGGACATTGTGATATATTATATATCTTCCACTATAGCCATTTTCATTCACTGATTTCATCCAATTTATCACCAAAGACATTATGTATCCTTCCTACTATTTATGACTAGGAAAGTGGGAAGTTGCTGAGAGGTGATGTTTTGAATTGTAGGTCTGCGTCTGAAGACTGACTTTGACTGATCCTGGTGATCTACAGTATATTATATTATTAAGTTTAATAAGCTCAAATTTTCTAGCATGTTGTCTTGTTGGCATAAACCTTCATTAATTAAAGGCTGCAAATGGAGTACTATTCTACCTTTCACTAACTTCCAACTTAGCCTTAGAAAAGCGAGATGAAAAAATATTGTGATCCATATCCTGAATCGTGAAACCATCTTAAAAAACTGAGATATGGTAGTATATTTTGTCCATATCGCCCACTCCTAATTCTTAGTACCTGCAGTCTTGTCCAGGAAATATGCAAGAAGACAGCGCATGACGGCCTGGTGACAAATGACCAGGACATTTTCCTGTCTCTCCAACTCCATGATCACAGGCTCCAGTCGCTGCACCAGGTCTTCATACGACTGAAGGAGAATCACAGACCCATCAGGCACACACAGACATAAAGAGCACACAAACATATCCCATGAGAAAAAAAACATTTGGAAGTACCACTACTCTTACCTCTCCTTTAGGATAACGGTAGCGGTACTTGTCTTGGTCTCTGAGCGCAAACTCCAGAGGGTAATGCTCCTGGATCTCTTCATACATCATTTCCTCACACACACCCTTGGTACACAAAAGAAGGAGATGATGCTTAGCTTATGAACACAAACGCTTAAAAATGTTTCTGTATTCACTCTGACAAACGCAGAAACAGACATACAGCGTCTATCTCATTCAGAGACTTCCACTGTTCATATGGCGCTCCAAGGGCCTCCGCAGTCTGGATCGTTCTCTTCATCTGGCTGGTCCACACTCTCAGATCTTTAATGTTCTGGTCCTGAATGAATTTCCTCAGACACTTGGCAAACTAGGAGACAAGAGACCTCATTGTAAAATAAACATTGTATTTCCATCGTTCCTATGAGAGCTGTAATCTTTCCTGAAAAACGTATACATGTACATAAACTTATACATATACAACATATTTATACATGTATAGTAAACTACAGTTAAACTCGCTCAACATTAAAAAAACAAACTAAAAACGTAAGGAATTTGTGGGAAAGCAAGATAGGCAGCTTTGCTTTTGACTGCCTGTTCCTACAGCCAAAATGCCAAGTCCATGCGAAAAACCAATTTTGCTAGTCCTAGGTTTACAATTATTATGAGAAACAATGGTTTAGTGAAAAGACCATGTAGCAGGACAAGAAAAAAGACAGACACACACACACACACACACATACACAGACACATACACATACACAGACACACACCTCCTTGCCCCTGGCAGACAGGCCAGAGTCGCCTCCAATGCGTCCCATGATGTTGAGGTCGCTCTCACCGTGGCGGCACAGGTAGATGGAGCGTGGCGTAATGTGGATGTTCATCAGGTAATAGACGATCCGGCTTTGGATGTGGTCAAGGACCCGGTTCACCAGGTAACGCCGGCCCACATCCATGATCTTTATGTAGGACAGATCCCTGGAGCAAAGGGCGTCAAGTTGAGTAAACAACCACTGTCTGTGATCTTGTGGACCTTTAAATCTGTTCAGAGTGAGTGTGTGTACTCACCTGTCTAGAACCTCATCCAGAGTCTGGTAGGACGTCTCGTAACACTTGATTCTCTTCATGAAGTCCTCAATGGCCTCCTCTGTGTTGCAGTCTATGTAGTCAGGGCTACCCAACTTCACTTGCTGCAAGGAGAGGAAACATATAGGGAGAAGAGTGGAACAGAGGAGGAAGTTAGTTTGTCTGACACCGTCTCACTTTTTAAACTTTGCTATGACGTGTTAACATAGCATATTAGCATATTATGAGCAACTATGTTACTTGCTTTTATTTTCTTCAATGAATTATTCTCGATAAAACAATGAAAAGAGACATTGCTCACCACAATATTCTCTGCAATGACATCTGGGTCTTCACACACAGACTCCACAAAAAATACCTGGCATATTCACACAGAAATATAGGATGTGAAGAAATGTATGTTTCAAAATTAAAAGTAGATATTCATTTAATTAATTTAACTGATTTTTTTGTCAACTGAGAGAGAAATGGGCTGCAGAGATATGTAATAAACCCAAACTTAGAACATACTGTGTGATAAAAAGAGATTATGTTACCGAAAAATACGTTAAGTATAATTTAACCAAAAGATCATTAATGGCCCATCCCATCTCATGTGGGATGGGCCATTACTTTGGCATGACGTGAAAATAACATTCCATTATTAATATAATACACCTTGAGGTCATCGAGTTATAGTAACTGGTTAGATTGGCTAAAGTCCAGTCCTGGTTAACATACCTTGAACCCATTCTGCTCAGCAAACTTGATAATGGTTCCTCTTCTTTCCCTTGTCGTATTTGTAGCATCAAAGACCTGGGATATCAGGGAAAACCCCCTTGTATAATCCTAGCATATACGTATTCATGTTATGATCATTTGTCACATTGAACTCAGGGACCATATTAGTTCCACTTACCGCCACCTGTCCTCCCTCCACACTCAGATACTGGCGAACATCATTCAGTGCTGCCAACGCACACTGACTGGTGAAGGACGACACACACAGGCAGACACATGGTCAGTCTACTACAGCCAAGTCAAACAATATTTATAGTGCAGGGTTCGTTTACTAGCTAGCTACACTTCTTACTGTTGACTTTTCATTTAGCTGTAAAAATTCCAACCATATCTTTTGACAATGTCTGTTGTGTGATTGCATTCACCACAGGTGTGGTGAATGATACGACACGATCTTGACTTAACAAGAGTTTACACAGATAAAAGCAATTTGAATACAACAGTTTGCTAAAGATATAGACATGCTGCACACAATAGGCTCAAGGCTCAAAATAATGATAAGCAGGCTCTCACTGGTGACAAAGTTTCACAGAATAACACATTACATTTTTTAAAAATGTATTACCATGTGGCTCCACGAGCCTCAAACTGACCTGTTCAACCAGTATAGTTTGCTTTTTCATTTGGAATGCCTATCAGGTATTAAAGAACAAAGTTCATAATCAGGCTACTTATGTCTGGTAGCCATGCAACTGAGAACAATCTCGTCCATTTGGGCAAAATAATGGGCCTTCAGATGGGTTTTCAAAATGAAATATGACACTTCATTGATTAACCCTAACCAGGTAGGAAAACTCTCTTTTTTGTTGTGCTCCTCCATGGATGTCAGACCGTAGGGCCAACTACACAAACCTGGAGGATGTATTGGCCAGGGGCTACAGTCATGCCATGCACATATTGAATTACTTTTATAGCAATGTGAATGTCTGCTGTCATCATATCTGTAGGCTGCTATGTGACACTGGACTAGGACAATCCTACACACTTGTTTCATTCAGCCTAAGTTGACTGAAAGTTGTTGGCTTTGCTAGATTTGTGCAACCGATGGGCTGTTTTTGCTCCTGTGGATGATCAGATTCAGTTTACTCTCCATTCCATTTATTACAGTAGACCTCTAAGATTGTAAGAGATATTATCATACAGCATTCTGCTATCCAGTATGTCTGGGAAGATTTGAAATTTCTCAACTTTTGATGGCCAAAAACTGGTGATTAAAAGCTGAGACAAACAGTTTTATTCTCCTCTTCTGAATGGTTTCTTACCATTAAAGGTCTAGCAAAGAAAGTGGGTGTTTGTGCCTATAATCATATCAGGAGAGCCATGGACTAACTTGACTTGCACAGCTAGTTAAAACAGTGTAGACTCACCGTCTGATTTTTAGGCCTTCTTCATTATCTGGACGGAAAAACTCGAAGGACTTGTAGATCTTCACGCACTCTCTCCGGTACTGGCCCACATTGAACTCTGTTACAGGATTTTGCTTTTTTTAGATATGGCAAAGTGCTTAATAGTGCAAACAAAGTAATATGTAAATACCTGTGTAAGTAATATGTAAATACCTGTCTGTGTGTGTGTGTGTGTGTGTGTGTGTGTGTGTGTGTGTGTGTGTGTGTGTGTGTACTGGTACCTTTGGTTGGCACACCTATCCAGTTTAAGTAGCGAGTCAGCTTCTTTGAAATGTAGGTCTTCCCTCTGGCTGGCAGTCCTACTGTCACAATGAGGGTTGGGCAGTTGGTCATACATACTAAGGGAGGGAGAGAGAGAAACACAAACCTTTTAATGAGTTTCTCACACAATTAAAGGCTGAGAATGGCACACTTAACACTGTCCCATTCATGAAGAATCTAATTAGTCTTGAAGGTTGCTCATAATTACACCAGACACTGTGAGAACGTTGTTTCGGAAAGGTTTCAGTTCATTCTGTGTGAAGGTGAGATAGACCCGCTACAGAAAATCCCTGTCAGGGAGCAGAGATGTCTTTACTACAACAAGCGATAACTGGAACTAAAACAGTGAACTGACTCATAATGCGAGCCACACACTTAGCCTGTACTACCCTGACTCAAAAACATCTGATCTAAGCCTTTCACATGTAGGATGTACTTCCTATCAGGACATGAGGCCAGCAATTACACTCACCAAGCACTTTATTAGGAACACCATACTAATACTGGGTAGGTATCAGCTTTCAGCTCAATGTCAACCAGCTACCAAAGTGACACCCGCCTCAAGGTGTGAAAGTAAGTCAAATATCTAGTTTTATCATTTATTCATTTTGTTCTGATTTAACTCTCAACTATATTGTGAAACAAAGAGAACCTTCTAGAGACATTTAAGTGGAACCAGATGTTGAGGCCCTGTTTTGAAGGTTTCCAGTAACATGACTTCATATATGTGCATGAGCTGGGAGCATGATCGGAGCGTCTGCTCTCTCATGGCTTTATGCCAATTGGTTGAAAGTATTTAAGAAAATATGCATTGACCAATCACAGATCATTTCTTTGTCTCTTAGAAAACTATATAAGATTAAGTATTCTGTTTCTGAGCTGAGACATACTGATGTAAGCTTTGGGTGTGAGTTTCTGTCTCCTTATTACTGATCAATAATAATCTCATTAATCTTCAAAACCGTCAGTGTCTGTGCCTTTATTTTGTGTATGTGTCCAGTGTTTTGACAGATTTCCACGACAAAGGTTCGACATGTTGTGCGTTCTGAGCGGCTTTTCTGCTCACCACAGTTGTAAAGAGGTTATCTGAGTTACTGTATCCTTTCTGTCAGCTCCAACCAGTCTGGTCATTCTCCTCTGACCTCTGTCATCAACAAGGCGTTTCCGTCCGCAGAACTGCCGCTCACTGGATGTTTTTTGTTTTTCGCACCATTCTGTGTAACCTTTAGAGACTGTTGGGTGTGAAAATCCCAGGAGATCAGCAGTTTCAGAAATACTCAAACCAGCCCGTCTGGCACCAACAACCACACGACGGTCAAAGTCAATGAGATCACATTTTTTCCCCTTTCTGATGTTTGATGTGGACATTAACTGAAGCTGCTGACCTGTATCTACATGATCTTATGCATTGCACTGCTGCCGCATGATTGGCTGAATGGATAATTGCATGAATAAGCAGGTGTACAGGTGTTCCTAATAAAGTGCTCGGTGAGTGTATATCTCTTGACAAGAGGGACGGGGGAGGGGGATAGAGACATGACAATGAATAACAGGACTGAAAAGAAGGAAGGAGATAAGCAGCGTGGAGGGCAGCAAGTAAGGTCTCTGTGTTGATAGAGAGGGGATGTCTGAAATTTCTGTCATTCTGAAAATATTTCTGCGTCTGCTGGCAAGTGGCACACATGGTTTAAGCGGAGTATAATGCAAGGCAACTGCAGATCTCTCAGGTTCTGACATCAGGGGTTGTCTGATACAGAAAAAACACAACTTAAAATTTACAACACTCAATCCAACTACTCATTACAATTCAGACATGTCCTGCACATGCAAGTCAAGCTGTGTACAGGCTATGTTAACGATGGGCAGCTAGCAGGCCATGGGTCTCACTGGGCCCCCACACAAAGGGTTAAAAGCAGCCGCCATATTGGTTACATACCAGCTGGAAACAGGATTTGCCACCTCAGCTGATTATTTTGGGATCCTTACAAACCTTTAATATGCATAATGTTTATTCTTTCATTTTAACTAAGTTGTAACTATGAAAGTTGAAGATAGTGGTCTCTAGAGCTCTGTTTGACCCTTTTTGCCTATTCTTATAATGGTCTTTCTGGGTTTACTCTAACCTTGGAAATGTCACAAACAAAAAATAATAATTCCAACATTTTAGACATAAGGGTCCTGAAAAGAACACCACAACAAATGCCCAGAACAAAAAGACAAGAATGGTCACAACCTTGAGCACTTCTCCCTATAATAACCCTATAATAATTAAGGTAGCCAGTTTTCCAAGGAATCCTGCCACCGTTATCCAGCCCACTATAAACTGATCCTATGTCAAGGATGACATGGGGCAAGGCGTTGTGGAGTAGTGCGTGCAGAGCCTCCTAGTAATAGGCTTGCTGCCTCAGATTTCTCTTTTAAATTCGGAATGAAAATGCCGCTGGGATAGCAGGCAAATAAAGGAAGAGGCTACGGCGACAAGACTACAGCTTCGAAGCAGAGAGCTTGACTCAGCAAAAACGGCCCGAGCTCCGGAGATGCAGCCCAGCAGGAGCGAGCCAGACTGCTGCGTAGCACTGTCACACGATATTTCCTATATAGCCACTTCCCTCTTTTAAATCAACCAAAGGCAAGCTCTGACGCGTGTTATCCGTATGGAGATCTGGATAATATGAATAATATGAGATACTGCGAGTTCTTCCCCCCAGTTTTTTTTGCCACTAGGCGGCCCCGGCTCGGCTTGCTGAACAGCCGCTTTTATTAATAGTTTACCAGTCGCTTCTCATCGCTGCTGGGCTGCAATCATGCGCTCACCCAAACAACCATCACTTAACACAGAGGTCACCAATTTGCCTTCAGTTCACCAAATATCACTCGGGTTGACATTAGGAATATCCGTCGATTCTCACATCTTAACTGGTGGGTAAATGCATGTAAATTAATTTCTGGCGTGTGTCATCTGGATAAGTTTAATTCGGTGAGCTTGCAATGTTTTCTCCTATAGCACGATTGAAATTTACCTCCTTACATCATGTGTTTTAATACAACAAATACTATAAGGATCAGTTGAGACAAGCTGAAAATGATGCAACACTGCCAACCCCGAAAGCCGATAACTGAGGCACCTTATAGTGCGAAGACATGTCTTGTGTAAATATCATCCAATGTAATTATTCCCCAAGTTAAGAGTGGGCTCCGGAAAACAACAGTAAAATTAAAAATATGACCAAAAAATAAAAAAAAAGATCAGCAGATACCCCACATCACATCCCCAGCACATCCTTTGCGGCACATGCCGGCGAGCTGCATCTTACCCCTTCTTTGAGAAATGTGCTTTTCAGGTAGCCCGTTTTTGCACGGCACCCAGATTTTCCTCAGCGGGTTCTGGGTGAGCTCCCGTGGAAACGTTTCCACAAAAACCTCTTCGTCATTTATCATCCTGGCGGTTGGATCATGCCTGTTGCCGTGTAACTGAGGCGGTGGGCTTCTGCCAGTCTGATTCACCAGGCTGCAGGGGGATGGATGTCATATCAGCTGAGAAACAGCAGTATCACAATACCGTAATGGCAGGAAACTAAGCGCAAGAGATTTCTTTACTCTGAAACACTGTTGCTCAAACCCGGTTATAGATAAAACTAGGGGAGTTTTATCTCAATAATGAAAAATATATGTAATGAATAAAAATATAAATGAAAAAAAGACAAATACTACAATCCACAAATATGTAGGCTATTACAGTTTTCCTCAATTGCTTTGGCACAATCCTCAAATGATAATGAATATTTTCAGAACGTGTGCAAACCTCCAAACCATATAAATGAACATCTTTACAAAAACAGACATATTTGTGAATAAAGTTATGTTTTCATAAAAAAGTTCCAGAGGTTTTCACAAAAGTGACAAAACCTACATATACTTTGATTATTTTTTTTGCACCAATATATATTGAGAGCCTAAACAGACATACGCCAAAAAGACAATGGGGCAACAGTTCATTTTTAATTAGAGACCTCTTAAAATGTTACCGTAATGACGCAAGGTTAATGTGCAGGCGAAGGGGTAGAGCAGATGGAAAGGGAAAACAAGCCTTCAGCTGTTCACATGCAACACACATGGGCAGTGAATGTTGCTGTAAAATGAACCAATAGGAAAAGGGACAAGGAGGCACATTGGCCAATGGGAGAGCTGAGCCGGGGAACCGGAGGGCGTGCTGACTGCTGGGAGAAAAGATAAACACCGACAAAAAACCTGCTGTTATTTTTTAAGTACCCCAGGCAGGCATTTCACACTGGAAGGAGGGCAGGGAAAGTAGGACAGTCATTAAGTTATTCCAAAAGGACATGGTTCCGTTTTAGAGTAAATATCATTACCTGAAGTTTATCAGTAAATGTCTCAAAAATATAATGTAGTGTATCCAGTCTGTAAAAGTGTCATGATTTTGACAACCAAGGATTTAAATGACCTGCAATTACCTCTTGACTTTTTTTTTTTTTTTCTAGGAGTAGTAGGTGTCATGGGGCTCATGTGTCATGTGTTTGATTTGTTTTTCTCAGTGGTTGACATCTCATTTTAGAGTCTTCATATATAAAGAGTCAAAGTAAGGTGCTGGAGCACACAGTTAATGTTATGCTGATTATTCTACATGCAAAAAATAAACAAGTAAACAAGTCAAAGCAATGATTTGTTCTCCAGTGCCTCAAATAAAGTTAAGTATTTCATGTGGGCAACTTCTGGCATTATCCTATCAAGTTATCAGCTTCAATGTCTCTGTAGAGGCTAGTGTTCAAGTACAACAGAAATGCCTAGGTCTATAAAAATATTTTTCCTACAGCAATGTACACATACACAGTACTATACACAGAAACAACAGGTGGATTTTTTTTTTTAAAGAAAAAACTGGCTACTACATAACAGCAACAAAAGAGAAATACAGTAAAATACAATAACCAGTACATCTCTCATCACCTGCATTTATGCCAATTAAACTCCATAATGATGTGATGAAAATGTGTCAACGCTGTAACACCAGGTGGCACTGTATACCAGATTTAACTGGCCACTGTTTTGAATTCAGTCAGCTACAGTATTTCCCAATACTGGGCAGTACAAGCTTGGTTATGGGTTTTGCACATTTTTCATAATAATGACTTTTTGTAAGTTTGACTTATTATGGAGAAACTGCTCTATTCAGGGAATGAAAGCAGTTCTATTCAATTCAGCCCTTCTTGGCAGTAACCATAGGCGGGAGTCAGAGGGCAGGGCAGGGCGGTCCCACACCAGTCAGCATGTCAGCAGGACTAATCCCATCAGCTACACACTCTACTAGACCCTGTAGTAAACCCTCACACACACACACACACACACACACACACACACACACACACACACACACACACACACACAGGGTTACCATGTCTTCCTACTTGAACACATGCCAAAGCACACACTTGACACCATGTAAAAACAGTTATGAAAAAACAAACAGCACCTCCAAGCTGAAACTACTTTAATACAGCATCTTCAGGAAAACAAATGTAGGACAGTCTGTTTACTAGTCAGCTTGACAACTGTTATTCAGTCAGAGCAAAAACTTATTGAATTTTACTTACTTAAACTTTATATATAAGTTATAACCGATTTAAGGTATTTTTGCAGCTGTGACATATCAAGAACTTTTCTCATAGGTTATAGATCATCAGAGAGACTGAGTTTTAGGCCAAATCATATTGCAATTGCCATTATGTATCCCAGTCATTAGCAGTGGGAAAATGATTTCTTTCTTTCTGATTTCTGTGTAGCAACTGTCAGAGAACCAAACCAGGCATTCAGTATAAATTGGCTCTTAGACTTCATAACCATCAGACTTGGGTAACATAACCATCTGACTGTCACATGAAAATGACAAGAATTCTTCTTTGAATCTGTGATAAAAATACAGATAAAGCCATTAGAGCTGGTGACTAAAGGGTGGCTGAATGTAGACTACTTGTGACTGATTGATTTACCTCTTTATTTCATTTCTGTTATCCTTAAGTATAGCTGGGTTAGTGAATTTAAGTGAATTTATCAAATTAGAAATGCTGAACAGAAATGCCAAATTTCGATCAAAATTCCTCAGTATCACCAAAATGTTTTTATGTTCACTTATAGTGGAAAAGTTTTTGTTGATAATGAAACTATGTGATAAATGGTGATGGAAATGCATTTTTAAATAAGCAGTGATGTAGTGACATCATGGACAAGGTTGCATGACCATTACAATATCGCCAAGTGCATCTATTTGTTTTTGCCTTCGGACAGCAACAGCACAGAATGGGGACAACATTAGCTGACACTTAAGAACAACAACTTTCCAAATGCTGATCAATACTCGAAAACGGTTTCCATTTACTCATGGATGTGTTTTCTGAAAGCCACATTATAAGTATTAGTAGAAGTTTATTTTGTGTGAAATCTAAAACCTAAGTCTTATAGTGGAATCCCTGTATGCCGTGACTTTTCTCATATGAATTCATCAACAATGATTACTGAACAGAGGAAGAGTGCAGTTCAATAGAGAATGAAATGGGAAAGACGGCAAAGGCGACTGTGAGCACACCAAACGGGATTTTCCAGGTCCAAGGGTACATGTTTTACTTCAGATCTACTAACCCTACAATTAAAATGAAACTCGTTTGATTATAAAATATATTATTCATTTTCCATAGAGCAGCTCCAGATTTTACATCTTGATGACATCACAGGTTTAGGTCTCCACTGGTCTCTATCTTTACCAGGGAATTCTTCCATGTTCATACTGACTGGACTGTCCAACTTTAATGACATATTTATTACTAAATTGAGCTGTATTCTTAAAATCATCCAGTTTACAGGTGAAAGAGACATACTGTATGTTGACCTATTTCTGGCAGATGCGTCCTGATCGCCTGTGCATCCCAAACTGCTTATCAGCATTAGCCAATTCATCATAATCCTCAAACATATTCATCATAATCCTAAAAGGTGTAGCGTACACATACCCAACCTATTTCCAGAGCTTGAGCAGGAGGGAGATTATGGAGCCTCAAATTGAAAAGAGTTTCATAAGACAGGTGGCTATGATGAAAGTCTAAACTGTCTTTCCTTAGACCTGTACATCTAATGTGTATTGACATCTAATATGTTTCTACTACAGGAAACTGGCATACGCTGCATTGGGTTTCCATTAGGTTATGCTCTTTTGTGTAGTGTGTAAAGAAGAGAGAAAGAGAAAACATAATTAGGAGACAAATCTGACTCATATTGATTCAGGCCAGAACACACCCAGTTATCATAGCATGAAGACATTAACCTCAGGGTTCTGGTTGCTGCAGATGATCTATTATTAGACCGTTTAAATCGTTTGTGGTCTGTTTTAGCTTGTTGATTTGTATTTGGCAAAATCCAAATCCAGTCTATAGGCTCCTTTTGTTCTACACATCACAGGGAATGACATAAGAGGCGGTCTTATCTGAGTCTGAACAAGAAAGAAAATGTCACCATCCCACAGAAACTCTGGTGTGTATGCAAGCACACACACACACTCACACACACACACACACACACACACATACAAAACAAAAAACAGACTTGTGAGCTTGCACTCAAATTATGGATACAAGCAGGCACACAAACACTGCATAGCCTATATGCAATACAAATATAGGCTGCATCCCTGCCTGAAGCCTATAATGGGATTCTCAACGTGCGGTTTGTGCAGTTGAACTTTCACCCAGATAGAGCGATGACAAAGTGAGGGAGAAGCATGGAGCGAGCAAGCCAGTGAGCAAGGATGAGAAAGACTGATTTATAGCAGTTATTCAGATTGGGGATCTGGGGGAGATGAAAATAGCAAAATAGAGAGAGGAAAGGAAAAAGACAGAGAGAGAGACAGAGAGAGAGAGAGATGGCAGATTTACCGCAGCTGGCAGAGTTTCAGGCAGCTTTTCAGGCATGGAGACGAATATCCTGTGGCATACGGCCGCCACAGAGCTCATACAGGAATATAATTCTGTCTCGGGTCTGCTGCGACCAGTGAAGTATACCCAACTCCCTATGCGGCTATAGACACTCATGGGCCATCTGGGCACTTACGGGGTACAGCTAACTCAATCATGACATTACCAGCGTTTCCTTGGCATCACACTTACATTACTATTGACAGCAGAGACAGCTAAATACAGTATGTAAAAGTCAACATGGTTAACAACATAATTCAATAGCAAAAATACAAAATAGATGTTTACATAAAAATAAATTGTTTGGCTGGGCTTCTACAAGCAAGAGACAAGTATGCAACTTGCCAGCGTGTTTTTCCTGTTCCTGTTTCCTGCTTATCCCCGCCTCTCTGTCTGTAGGCACAGACGCACGGCCAGAGCACAGCTCCTACTCAACCAATACAGCCTGAGCTCTGTTCATCCCTCATGCATCTGTCACAACAGCTCAAGCAGCAGACACACAAAAGGCAACAAGGCATTTCCCTACAAGAAACTGAATCCCTCTCTTAGGATAAAAAGTCTAACAGAGACTGAATTTATCTTCTCTGCACGGCATTTATTGTCAACATGACACAGTGAGACGTAAACAAAGTTAAACAGGGCCTCCAGACTCCCTGACTAATAGAATTACATAATAGTCTAATCTTACACAGTAATAACTGAGTCATTGGATTACATAGCACATAGTATTATCCTTGGCTGTCAGTAGCCTAAGGAAATAATCATATAACCTCTATCAGTATAAAGGCTAATAATGGTGAAACCAAAAAATGCTGTGCAGAATCTCAAATCAGGAGCTTCAACTGAATAAAAGATAATCAATAAACAATAAATGTATTTTTATATAGTATGCCGAGGTTAGGCTACATCTATCACTAATGTGCACAGCAGGAAAAGTAGAGTGGGCTAGACCTCACTCCATGCAGAAAGTAACCCAGATCTTCAGTCTGCAATGTTTTGGGTCAAGTTCTGGGACCTATGACACAAGGCAGCACCTGTTATCTATGTTCTCCCAAGACCAGGGAACCAAATAAACAATTTCCTGTCCAGGCTCATGAAAACCAAAGCACATTGCTACTGCTGTCAAAAGACCAAAAAAATTAACCACTGCTTATGATAAGAGTGTGCAGTTAACGTATTTCTTACAATTAACAAAACAGCGATTAAAAATAATCATTGTGAAATAAATGTGTTTTGGCTAAATATGGCTACCAGAATAGGTTACAATGAAAACTACATGCAAGAACATGGCAACAACCCATTGAGAAATACAAAACGTATTTTACATAGTCTTGGTAAACCAAAAGTTTATGATTTTCATTTGAAAACTGCATTGGTAGTCTGTGAAACTGGCTGGTTACTGTTGGATTTATAACCACTGGGTAAGTCAGGTGGGGAGCAACTAAATCACTGGTCCACAAAGTAGGGTCCAGGGACCCCCAGGGGTCCATGAGGAAATCCCAGGGGTCCCTAGCAAAATGAGCCTAGAGATTAGCACAACAATAAGTTTTGATCATAGGTTTCATTGCTGCACAGTATCGACAGTTACAGCATGCAACTCTATACCAACAACAACATCCTCCTCTCAGATAGGATCCCTTGGGTCACAACCTAATCAAATGGAGACCCATGGTCTTGTGCGGATCTATTTGGGGGTCTTTGACGCAAAAGATGCGGGCACCCCTTGTTCCTAATTTATATTTTGTTTGGGAACCTTTAGAGAGGGACAGTCCTGCTTGCATCCACTGCACTGGCTGGATGTCACTCATCACTGTCACTCTACCAGCTAGCTTACAGGCTAACTAGCCAGCAGCTGCAGCAAGGCTAAGTAGCAAATAAGGAGATGCTAGCTAACCTAGCATCCTTGGCATTTGCAAAGTAACCAACTATTTTTTTCTACGTAAAACCTGAAGTACCACCTCTTTCCCAAATATCACAGGTGGTCACCACAGCCTGTCCTATGCCTCTTGAGGAGAAAGCCTTGTCAACTCTGAAGCATGCCTACGTGACAAGCTTGTTTACTTCATCCGCCTGCTAGCCCTCACACTGGAGCTGCGCTGCCCCGTAGCACTTGCAACTCCCTCACTGCAAACAATGTCAAATGACAAGTGTCAGAAAACACAGTGTCAACTCTGCTGGAGTAAACGCCCTACCTGCCCTGTCCCGCGTGTTTCTCGGGCGGCAGGAACCCCTCATTGTCCCGGTTTGAAGCCGTTCTTCCCAGCGTGAAGAGGAGTGCGTCTCTTCGTGGCGCTCGCAGCACGGACAGGCAGGAATGAATGAAGTGGAGCCTGGAGAGAGGCGCACTAAGGTCTCTATCAACACGCGCGCGCACACACACATACACACCCACGCACGCACACACGCAGATGCATTGCTGTTCGTTATTATAATTCATCATTCCTGGGACGTTTCAGTGTGCATAAAGACAGATGGCTCATGGACCATGCTGAGACCTCCACCTGCCTAAAGTTGTGTCTTGCTTTAAGTTTGTTTTGACAAGTCTGAGTATGCGCCTGTGTGAGAATCAAATATAAGTAACAACTCATCAGTTTATTTTAAATGAGTTTATTGTACACACAGTCACACAATAAAAGCCTTTTTTTCCATCAGGTGGAGACTTTATATTTTTCTACAGCTGCGCCCCACTGCCAGTATCCTGCTCCATTTGACCTCCAGTTGCACTTGTTTGACGCTGGAGAAACTGGTTCTGTCTGAATGCATCTCTCAGTGCGGTGAGAATAAGGCCTGATTCTGCAGTTGCCGGTGAGCCCACCTAACACAGCAAAGAAAATTTTGTAAATGTAATTATTCAATCCACAACATACACTGATGTTTACAGCACAGTGATAGCAGTGCACCAGTCCTCTTACTGGTTTGAAACTGGCACTCTTTTTGATCTTCTCTGGAACAGGAGGGGCAGGCCCTGATGGAGGAGGGGGGATCCAAGGAGGAAGAGGACTTTGCACCTTAGATACATGCTGGGAGCTGCTGCTGTGTGTGATAGAGGGGACAGGTGGCAAAGGCCCTTTCTTCAAATTGAGGGAGATAGATACCCCCGCGGATCTTGGCAATGTCTGAGAGGCCGGCCCTGTTAGATACACAAAAAGACCTTCAACAAAAGACCTTGTATCACTCTTGATTCCATACAATTGAAGTATAAAATGAGAATATCTTACAAAATACAGAAAAGTAACTTAAAAACACACACATACACATAGGACAACATGTTTCAAGATGGAGTACCTCTGTTCTTCATCTCCCTCCGCACAGCCTGCAGTCCCCCCAGGTTTTTGATGATGCAATGAATGACCTCAGCAGTGTCTTTGTCTTCCAGGTCACCCTCACTGAGCCCTGCCTGCCTCAACAGCTTCCTCATAGCGGGGTCAAGCTGTGCACAGATAAAACAGAGAATGAGACTGATTTAACATGTATCTATTACGTCTAAACAGGGAGCAATTATAGTCTGATGGTTGGAAACTGAATTCTACGTTTGGGATATTTATGTGAAAGAGACAGTTGTTTGACTGCTCATATGGCTCATCATGTATTTCATGTATATGATTCAGCTCACTGAATTGGTTGTTGGTGTAACTGTTGTGGACGGTGTATGCATGCTGAAACATTTCCCTTGGTCCACGTGGTCCACCCTAAAGGAGAACAGAAACATACAGTTAACCGCAGCAGTAACCCTCTGCTCTCCCCTCCACTACTTCAATATAATATATTCAGCAGCAGAGATATTCAGAAGTCAGACATGAATGTGGTGATGTATTCCTCACCGGGACTCAGGTGAGTAACTTGTCTCAGATCTGCCTTGCTCTGGTCTGTTGACTGTTGAGCTGTCCTCTTTGACAACATATGTCATCTTGCTCCACCCACTCATCTTCTCTGAGGAACGGAAGACGGAAGTGAGAAGTGGAGGACAGGGGGGAGAAAAAGTAGGAGAGGATTCTTGATGGAAGAGAAAAGAGAGAACGAGAATGGTTTAAGAGGAAATGGGAGAGAATGAGAGGGAAACGAAAGTGGTGGAATAGAGTAATAGAGATACAGTAAGGAGAGAGAGAGAGAGAGAGAGAGAGAGAGAGAGAGAGAAATTAGCCACTGCTGCTTTCCTGTGAAAAGAGTAAACACATCTTTGATATAAATGTGTTGGAACATGAGTTTTGACTACATGTTGTTCCTCTAACCTTGGTTTCGTTGGATACTCTCCACTGCCACACGAAATCCCTCTGCCTCTGTCTCATCTGCAAAGTTCAGGCCTGCCTGGCAGTCCTGTGCAAAAATGCAGCAAGTTTACCCTAAGCTAACTCAGAACTATACTTTGATGAATGTTGCATACTCTGACACTTTCAATGTGCCCGTTGTGGGAATTTTAAGAGTAATTAATAATTGCAGACAAAATTACAAAACCCGGAAAAGATGCCAAAAAAAGTCACAAAAAAAATCATATTAACTCATTCCCCCTACTTAGGCTTGTAAATAAGAGTTATGATTTTCAAATTATAGGAATGACAAACCCTAACCCTAAGTAATGGAAATCACTAGCATTGGCAATGATTGTTCAAGGACCCACAAAGGAATACGAATGTGGTATTGTGGGTTTTTTGTTGTTGTTGTTTGTTTGTTTGTTGTTGTTTTTTAAAAACACAAGAGAAATTTGTATCAGTTTGAACCTGGCCATTCTGGGTATTCATAATCAAGGTCACAATAGGGCTCTTGATGGAGATAGATAGATAGATAGATAGATAGATAGATAGATAGATAGATAGATAGATAGATAGATAGATAGATAGATAGATAGATAGATGATAGATAGATAGATAGATAGATAGATAGATAGATAGAGAGATAGAGAGATAGACTTACATCTGAAGGGAAAGTGTGGAAGAATATGCACGTTGCAGTGTACTTGAATGGAGCATACACCTCCTGCTCCCACAGTAACTTGGCCCGCTGTGTATAAGGAAATGAAATGAAAGGAATGGAGAGGAAAGGAAAGGGATTATTGTAACTGTTGTACAGCTGTATGTTCTAGCAGTTACGTCAGGCAGAATACAGGCACACCCATCAAGACAAGATCCTCTATTGTTTGTTAAGGAAACTGCAAAGTCACATACATTTACAAAGACAGAGGAAAGACATCACTGACATACCAGCAAGCAATCCCATGTGTGCAATCATGCACATACACACAGGAACACACATGCACGCACATGCACACACATCCACCCACACACACACACACACACACACACACACACACACACACACACATACTCACAAACAGAGAGAGAGAGAGAGAGAGAGAGAGAGAGAGAGAGAAACTAGGCGAACAAGACAACAGGCAGGAGTTTTCATTGGATGCCTGTGTCCCTATTGAATTTGTTCATGGTCACAAAATGAAGCCAAGAGGACAGAATAAAATATTAAGATTTTCATTTACTACACTGAGGGAAGTGGTGTGTGTGTGTGTGTGTGTGTGTGTGTACTGATGTGAGTGAATAGGGTGTTAGACTGGAAGATCTCTAATTATGTAGTTCCTCTTACCTTGACACAATAGAGACGCAGGAAGTTGGAGTGCATGGAGTTATCTTCAATAAGACACACGACTCCACAACCCCAACAACTCCAGTCTAAATTCCCAAACTGTGTCTTATTGGCTACTAGCACCTGTGCTACTGCAGAGGCGACCAACTGAAAAACACCCATAGTCAGAAAACAATATAAAAATATACTATATATGAAAATACTACATAAGTATATAATAATATGATCTGATAATATCTACAGCATGAATATGTGTTCAGAAATATGGAATAATACTCTAAGAGGAAGAATGGTGCCAAGTGGTCCTGGGACTGAAAACTGCCAGAGCATTTTCTCCCATGTCTCCCCAATTTGGCTCCCTTGCTCCAAAAAAAAAAAAAAAAAAAAAAAAGCGAATTGAGTAGACTGCACACTCCAGGTTTGTCTTTTATTTTTTTTTTATAAAGAATAGATAGATTTAGGTAGATCGATTGATAAATCCTGTAATTGACAAAGTTAGTGGTTATCTCTCAAGTGAAGACTGTTTTAATATTCTTTACCAAAACAGTAGAGGACACAAGACTCCAGATCTCACCCTCTGAAGGAGACCTATCTGTTGATAATTCCACAGTAATGCACTGTTTTGGTGCCATTTCTGCCCTGGTCCAGGAGGAGATTATGTCTCACATGAAGTCCTAGATGTTGTTTCTTTAAGATGCATTTGATTCAGTTAGTGGAAGCATTTTGTCTCTGATCAATTGCTCTCTGGCCACTGGTATTTTTCCTTCTAGTTTTAAAAATGCAGTGGTTCAACCCCTCCAGAAACAGTGTTGACCCTTTATCTCAGGCTAACTACACGCCTATCTCCAAACTGCCTTTCTTGTGGTTTTAGAAAAAAATGTTTCAATGCAACCTTTACCTTTTATGAAAGCAAAATAATCTTTGATAAATTCCAGTCTGGTTTCGGAGCACATCATCGTACAGAGCCTGCTCCCCTCGGAGAGACCGATGACCTTCTTTTAGCAGCAGATGCCGGGGAATGTTCCATTTTAATTCCTTTAGATCTCAGTGTGGCCTTCAATATCAATAACATTCAGTAATAATTCAATAATATTTTTTTTAGACCGCTTGAGAAACTGGGTTGGTCTCAGAGCTCTTCACTGGTTCAGCTCCTACCTTTCCAATAGAATGCTTTCAGTCACAGGCAACTCATCCTCATCCTCAGTAGATATTACTTGTGGCGTCCCACAGGATTCAGTTTTAGTCTGCTTCTTATTCTCCATTTACATGCTTCCACATACATTGTCACTGTTATGCCAATGGCACACAGTTATATCTGTTTAGTTCCTTATGTCTTCAGTAACTACAGGCCTATTTCCAACCTTCCATTTCTTAGTAAAATGCAAGAATGCTCTCTGTATTTGTATTACTTGATTTAAGTGCAGCATTTCGACCACAACATTCTTATGGAAAGACTTCAGGACTGCGTTGGCTTATCTGGCTCCATACTGGACTGGTTTAGATCTTACCTGAGTAGGAGAAAATACATTGTTTCTTTTGGTAACTCTAAGTCTGAGAATGTTGATATTTTATGTGGGGTCCCACAAGGGTCAATTCTAGGACCACTCCTGTTCAACCTGTACATGTTACCTCTCACATATATTATCAAAACACAAGGGATTTGTTACCATAATTATGCTGATGATACACAGCTTTTTATTTCCCTGTCTCCTGGAGATCTTAGCCCCTTAAACACACTGCTTGACTGTCTGAAGGATATAAACTTCTGGATGTCCCATAATTTTCTTCATCTTAATGAAAATAAAAGGTTTTGGTCATGGTGCAAAGGCACAGAGACAGGAAACCTCTGAGTACTTGGATTCCTTGTCTCTGAAGAGCAGTAACCAGGTCAGAAATCTTGGAGTAATCCTAGATCCAAATCTGACCTTTCAGTGCCACATAAACAGCATCAACAAGTCATCATTCTAACACCTTATAAATATTTCAAAAGTAAGAGGATTTTTAACACGATCTGACTCTGAAAAACTGGTGCATGCTTTTATAACTAGCAGGCTAGATTACTGTAATGCCCTCTTTTCTGGGCTTATAAAGGGGTCTGTAGGACGACTGCAGCTTGTGTCCTGACGAGAACTAAAAAATCAGACCATATATCCCCTGTTCTTAAATCACGTATGTATGTATGTGTGTGTGTGTGTGAGTGCGTGTGTATACAGTATGTATGTGTGTGTGTGTGCGTGTGTGTGTGTGTGTATGTATAGAGTGTATGCTGCATATGTGTGTGTGTGTGTGTGTACTTGTGTGTAGTATGCATGCATGTTTTTGTGCACATGATTATATGTGTATATCTGTGTATTTACATGCTTTTAATTATTAACTCTCTGCTTCTTGTTTGTAAAGCACTTTGATTGTGCGGTTATGAATTGTGAAAAATCTCCAAAATAAAGCATTCATCCATGCTTTTATCTCTTCTCACTTAGACTCCTGCAACTCTCTGTATTCCTTCCTCAGTCAAATGTGTTTCTCTCTCATCTCCAACTTGTACAAAACACAGCAGCTAGGTTTCTTACTGGAGCAAAAATACTTTACTGATCATTTTTAAGGCATGAATGGGTCTGGCACCAAGCTATATCACAGACCTTATAACCCAATAAGCCAGACCGCAGCCTGAGGTTCTTAGGCTGGCTAAATATGTATAACCATTTAAATTACCTCTTAAAAGCCATTTTTATAGGCTTGCTTTTATGTAATGACATTTTATTAATTTTGACCTCTGTTTTATGGTTCTTGACCTTAATTTTATATTTTCTGCTTGTTTGCTTTCATTGCTTTTATGTTTTTGTGTTTTTTACCTCATTGTAAAGCACTTTGTAACTGTGTTTGAAAAGTGCCATATAGATAAAGAGTATTATATATTATTATATATGTATATCTATCTATTTAAATATCCATATATCTGCACAACTGCAACCACTCCAGTGACAAGGTGTGTTCCCAGTGCTGGATAAAACAAACGTCAAGTATTAACCACAAACAAAACAGCCCCTCACAGATAGCCCTTTCATCCACCACGCCTCCACTGGCCTGATCACTGCTACTGATAACATGCGAACACCCTCAAAACAAGCAAAACAAGCATTAGTTACTGAGATCAGTGGGACATAATACTGGGAGACAGGCACCAAATTATAGCGTAAACTTGTCATGTTAATCAATTAATTAATTAATTAATTAATTACTAGACTCTTTGTAAGCACTGTCATGGTTCCAGCAAAGTGACTGTAACAAATTGAACTGACCTTACACTGGGGTCCCAGCAGAGTACACAGGACGCCTTTCTCACGGACAGACAGCAGATCACTCATCACCTGACACCCAGACTTCGGACTGGACGCCATCCCAACACCCTCCTTTTACCTTCTACTCTCTCGTCCGACTATCTCTACCTTGTCTCTTCGTCCTTTCTAGATATATACACTGAACCTACTCGACCTGAACATGTTCAGTCCAGATCCTAACTGATTTGAATGGTAATATTTATTCTGCTGTGGTCAAAAACCTCTTTCCAGTGCAGTGCCACCTCATGCAAATCTGTTTGACTTACAGTACTGTACATGTATTGTGGCTTATGTGCTTGGGAACCAGTGATAGACTTCCACCAACTCACCTACTGTACACAGTCAGTGACAAAACCATCAGGATAGTGAGAAGAAGCTATTGATTTGGAGAAACATAAGAACAATTGTGGTCATCCCTGCAGTCTCAAGTGAGCAAATTAATTGTAAAAGCCACTACACGTTACATACAGGAATTGCTTGTATTTTGTGACCAAACAATATAACTAGTTGCCAAAAATCTTCACCCTGGTCTCCCCCCATGCAACTCTATAGGAAAAACAGACATAATCTGCCCCCTGCTAATGTGATCCTATACAGGTTGAAGCATGGCAGTGGGAGAGCTAAGGGTTTAGCTGGTGCATTGCTACAGGTCCTGCTGACTGAGGCTGCCATGTTCTCATCCATTTATTACACATTCTATCAAAGTAGAGCACATCATCTGTCCCACAGCTAAAATCTCATTGAGATACAACAGGCCGCATTAATGGCTTGGCAGAGGCTCTCAGAGGAAGACATCTAAGAATGAACGGAAATGTCTAGTTAGGTTGATGGATTGCAAACTTCAGTTATTGTGTGAAAAAGACACAGAAATAACTTTTAATATGCCTGAATTGTGAGTCATAATACCCTCAGTGCTAGCCATCTAGCATCTTTCCTTCATCTATCTGATGTTAGTATTGCATTAGCATATTATATCTCAAGTGTAGTAAGATACAGCTTTAGAGGCATAATGTAACACAAACATGTGTTTTTTAATGGTTGCTAGATTGTTCCTTGTGCTTTCTGGTTAAAGTAAAGACAATTCCTGTCAGTGGTGGAGCAGGAGTGAACTACTGTTAAACTATTACATGCAACTAGTGCAATAGCAGTAAAAACAGGGCTTCTACAATCAATGTATCTTTATGCACACCTGATGTTGGGTGGATCGGCTGCAACAAATAACATTTCTTACATGTCTTGACATTCTCCTTAACATGTTTTAGCGTGACGTAAAATATCCCTCAGCATCAATGGTTAGCTGCCTGTACTCTTGCCTAAATATCTTCTAAAACCTTTACATACAATCTTTATGTTTACAGCAAGAACAACCAATTTCTCTCCACTGTCCCAAAATCCCTGTATTCAACTTGTTCACTGATTTTCACGTGAAAACAATAATAGCAGTCAGCAAGTGGTTTAACAGTTCTCATGGAGAGACACAAACAGTGTCAAGTTTATTTTCATGTACAAAAGTGACACAACATGGTTATAAAACATAGAAAACAAAAATTATTTTAAATGTTAGAACAGTACATGAATAACATTCATTAGACTATTATGTGCTGGTGATGGAAATGGAAAGAATGAGAAAAGACTAAAGAAAAACAATAAGTGACCCGTGGATGGAAAAATATTGCTCACTCGGGCTCTCATGGTCATATAATATTCCTTTTGTCCAATAATCATTTCCCATGCTCTTCAGGGAATTAAACATCTCACTGACTATTACAAACGACTCCTGCTCCCACTCCTCTGTCACCCTCTCTTCCGTCACCTTCTCCTCTGTCACCTTCTCCTCCATCACCTTCTCCTCCGTCACCTTCTCCTCCGTCACCTTCTCCTCCATCACCTTCTCCTCCTCTTGCAGCTCCCCCAGGCATGGGCCTCTTGCGTCTCTTGTTGAGTAGCGGGTTGTTGGAGGTGTCCAAGTCTTTGATCTTCACCTGGTCGTAGTCCACCCGCATGGTGGCCAGAGCACTGGTCATTTCCTCCTGTTGTAAGACAGAGACATTTTACATTGTAAATCTGGTGCTTTACAGCCACCTTGTGGCCGTTCTCACAACAACATCTGATCTGCAGTCTCTGTGTTACAGCGCATGAGTCTCACCTTCACATCGTCCCACAGCTCTTTGTCCTCTGTCAAAACACGAGAAGTGTGGAGGGGCGTTGGAGGCACCACCATTGCCTGCTGCGGTATATAAACACAAGCATGCATATGCAAATACACAGGGTAACAAAAAACAAGTCAATCAGCCGGGGAGACAGCACTTACACAGATGTTATACAGTATAGTATGTTATATACAGTATGTTACGCTCAACAGATGTGAACTTACACTGATCCAGGGATGGTTCATAAACTGTCCGATGGTCATCCTCTCATTGGGGTCGGTCTTCAGTAACTGGATGATGAGCTGTTTCGCTACAGAGGAGAATGAGCCCAAAGGACATGGAATTAAACAAGATTAAACAACCTAATGCATTTGACACAAACCATTAAGTGCTTGTATATCTAAAATGATGTAGTCTGTTTGGTCTTAAGTGCAGATTTTGTGCAGGTTGTTCTCTCTGGATCTCAGGCATGTGATTGGGTTGGTGCAGCATGCTAGTGTTGGACTCTGACCTTCCTCAGAAACCTCAGCCCACTCGGGGTTGGGGAATTCATATTGGCCCAACCTGATCCTCTGTTTCATGCCTGGAGAGATAGCCTGGCCTGTGTTCGAGTAGAACGGAGGAAACCCGCACAGCCTAGGAAACACAGAGTAGAATAGAATAGAATAGAATATTATTCCACTTTGCTGTCTTCACTTCCTTTTTTTAAACAATTCATCAGGTTTAAGCAGTTACAGAGACACATGATACTCACAGAATGTACATGATTACGCCCAGAGACCACATGTCACATGATTTGTCATATTTCTCTGGCCCAAGCACTTCTGGGGCTGAATGGACAAATAGACAAAGTAAACACAAACACAACAATCTGAAGCATGCATGACTGCACAAACACACACACACACACGCACACACGCACACAGGCAAGTCAGTACACAGACAAGTAGGATGCCATGAGGAGAATGAGTGACCACAACCACAACAATAGTATAACTCAAACAATGTCTACCATGGCATATTTATTGTGTGTCTACCAATAACACTAAAACTCATCCACTGTAGCATCACAGTAAACACTCACCAACATAGTATGGTGTGTAACAGGGAGTTTGGAGGGAGTTGTGCAACGTTGTCTCCTTAGCGAAGCCAAAGTCAGTCAGTTTTAATGTGGCGTTACTCTCCTTGGTGGTGTAGAGTAGATTTTCAGGCTGCGGTGTGTGTGTGTGTATGATAAAGAGAAAACGAAAACAATGAGAGAGTTTCAACACAACTACTCCAAATACAAATTTCCATAATTTCTTACTGACTTTGTGAAGAAACTTTTGACAGCAACACTCCTTTACCTTTACATCTCTGTGAGCAATGTCCATGTGGTGAAGGTACTCAATGGCTGTGCCAATGTCCCGCATGATCTCTGATGCCTCTAATGGACAGACATGACATAGAATTGACATCACAGGCCTCAATATAGAAACCCATAAATCTTAATCTCGTACTTTAAACCAATGGTGGACAATAAAGCTGCCCCCTAACCCACCTCTCTCCGTGAAAGCCTGGTCCCCTCTGGCCTGTATGCGACTGAACAGTTCCCCTCCCTCCATACTGGGACAAGATTAACAAAGAGATCAGAGTCGGGACAGCTAGGGGACTCTTGGCAAGCAGAGTCCTCCACCGCAATCATGATTTGACAACAAAACAAGTCATTGTGCCTCACTAATCACTGTTAAGATGTGTCCAGTCATCAGAGCCACTACGGACTGGAATGACTGGCAAGAGCTAAGAAAGATTAAGACCTCAAATAAGCAGACAAGGAGCAGACAAGGCTATGCTGTCTTGGTGATGCTCACCACTCCATTATGATGAGGAGACATTTCTTGCCCTGGTGTATATTCTCATACAGGCTGAGAATCCGGACAATATAGGGACCGCCAGACACGCGCCAGTGCAGCTCCACCTCCCGTCTGGCTTTAGGAGTGTCATACAGGATCTGCTCCAGAGAGGGGTCAAAACAGAGCATGACAGAGAAAGAAAATATACATTATTTAAACGTTTCATCACTTATTCTGATGTATGCATGTTTTTACACCTGTGCTCCTTATGTCTGTAGATCACTAACATTAACAAGTCTTAAACAGACAAGCTTCAGTCGTGTTTAAAGCTTTGTTTCATGTTTCACATACAATAATTCACTAAACACAGACATACACAAACACATGCCCCATTGTCAAGTCCCTCCCTGTTTACAGCACTATTGTTGATGGTCACTATTAAGCCCATGAATCCATATTCATTGGCTAAGCAGTAAAGAACATCCCCAATTAATATATTGAGTGAATGTATTTAGCTTAGTGCAGTATGCTCTATCGTTAAAGAGACAGTGCTGCAGTGAGACTGAAGGGATGGAGGGAATACCATTTTCCCAGACATACAGACCCCAAGTCCAACCCTCTTGACCATGGCAATGCATTCTGGGCTTTGGAGGAGGAAGAAGGCAGAGATGATAATGTTTACAAAGAAATCTTCAGCAGAGCATTAGCACTAACAGAACATCACATAAAAGTACATGCGCACAAATTCCTCGTCACATTTCATTCTACCTCAAGTGTTGTGGTTAACCATCCAAAGAAAACATGTGAAGCACTTATGGGGTTTCTCTTCCTGTTCCTATTTTCTCAAGACTTTGCTGTGACTCAAGACTTTGCTGTGACTCAACACTTTCCTAGTTCCCTAGTCCTAGTTTCCCTTTCAAAATCATCCTGTTATATATTATGAATGTGTAACATGCCTGTTACTTTATGCTAAGTTGATTTGATGATGTGGAATGCAGAATCGCACCTCAGAAGTCAGAAGCACAGATCATTGTGTGACGCATTAACAGAGTAGATCTTTGTTCACACAACAACCCTTACAGCAGAGTGGATGTTGTGTTCAAGCATCCCAGACAGCACATCACTGTCTCCAGACACTTCCACTGTCTGGGTATAAGAGTGATTGAATTAGCTTTAAGATTACTGCTCCTCCACTGCTAAATGGACACTTGATGCGTGGCATTTGGTATCATCAAGCATGCTCATCAATCTTAAACTATACTTGGCATCAAACTTCATACACTCAGAGTAAAAATTGTCCAGTAAAAAACGAATTTCTACACAGATTTTCAATGAGCAGCCCTACAACCATAAAACGGGGGAGACACTGAGGAGACTGAAGAAAGATGAATAATTGATGGATGCCCTCTTTCTTTCCATCATCAGTGAAAGATAGCCTCAAGAGCACAATTTAGATTATAGAGGATAACACACAGGCGCGCGCGCGCACGCACACACACACACACACACACACACACACACACACACACACACACACACACCTTGAGAGCACATTTCTCCCCCGTCTTCTTGCAATGACATTCCAACACTTTGCCATTGATTCCCAGGCCAAGAACCTGGGCGGTTATCTTGTAGTCGTCTGTGACTGCATTTCGTCTGAACTCAAGTTTAGGATGAGCAGGTTGCTGAGAGTCAGCGGGACCCGAGCTGCTCCCCAGGATGTGGGAGTCACTGTCGCGCGCTGTCCCTTGCTGCTCAGGAATGGGATTTACCGATTGCTCCAGCTTGTTATGATGCATGTTTCCCTGAAATACCAATAGTGGTACAGAGCAAATGTCATCAGTCCTTGCCGCAGATAATGTCCAATGTCAGTCAAAGTCCCATGGAGCGTTCTTTCCACCAGGGTATTTCGACAGACTTTGAATAATGTACAGTAATGTACAGTAACTACAGGATATGCACGGGAAAAGGCGGTGAGCAAAAATCGCACAGTAATATTGGCATATAGAACGTCATAAGATTGTACCCAACAACTGGATGTTTAGGTCAAAAAACACAATAACAATCGGAAAAAAACGTTTTGATGCCCCTCCCGCAATACGCCTGGTCCTCATCACCGTTATCTGCCTCTTCCTGCTGGGTACACCAAACCTCTCCAAGTCCCTTACGTCAGCGTAGAGCGGCTCAAATTCATTCACCATTCACTGTTTTCTTAAAGGAGCCACCACGCGCAAAGACGCACGGCAATGGCGCAATGGAGAGAGCAAAAGACCAACGGCCCGATCCAGACCTTGAAGCGCCGTGCCTGCCCCACATGTGGCCTCTTGCAAAATGCGCACGTGAGGTGATGAACTCTTTGTACAATTTTGAAATATAAATGACTCAAATACAGCTTATAATTAATACAAGTTTGCAATTTAATTTTGAGCACAAATAAACTTTGAATATCTTTACTTACAGATCAAATTGTTACAAGATCCTTGCATAAGCCTGTAGTGCATCTTAACTCTGGGTTGTATGCATTCATGTCAAACAAATTCATATCAATCATATAGGCTTGCTTTCAAAATATTTTGCAAGTTTTCAATAAATGGAGCTGCAAGTGATTTCAATTAGATGTCTGCAGTGTATACTTTTAACATTCACTTTGTCTAGGATACAGCCTCATTCAGATACATCTAGTGAGGTGATTACAGCTACAGATTTCCTTTGCTGTGTGGCTGTATTTGCTGTCAGCCCATGCTGAAGACTGGGCTAGCCCTGCAGGGCACGGTCCAACACATGCTCATCCTGCACAGGGAAGGGCATGGTGACACGCAGCTGCCTGTTCTCCTCCATGGTGCGTTGGATGGTCTCATAGGCATTAGAGTTCCCAGACCAGCAGCGACGAGCCACCTGTAGCACGCAGGAACATAGAGGTTAGATCCCATCAAGGCTGTCAAGGTAAACATCATCTGCAACCTGAGTGACATGTTTGGCATCTTGTGACATCTTGTGATCTTTGACATCGACAGTGTTAGTCATCACTGAAGTTACAATCCCACAAGTCCCTCTTGTCTCTACTCTCTCACCCCATTGGAGACGTCCCAGTTGAGCATCAGACTGGCACGCTTTGCTGCCTCCTCCGAGCCGTCCAGAAGAAGACCAAACCCTCCGTTCATCACCTCGCCCCTAGGTGCAGCAAGGGATAAAGTAGGAAACACATTGACTTACAAGATGATTAAGCTAAATACAAACAGACCCTGAAAAGGAATATTACTCAATAAATCACTCTGATCAATCATAGCAACTGACCCTTCACATAGACCTACTATTTATCGGGTAAGATCGCCTTACCAGCCAACACCTCCACCATTGTGCAGGGCCACCCATGTGGCGCCCCTGAATGCATCACCGACAAAGTTCTGGACAGCCATGTCTGTAAGGGGGAGACACGGTTAACTGTCACTGTGACTTTTTTTATGATTATTGTTTTATAATAAAGTATACAGAGAGTGACAGGAATGCTAGTACATGGTGTGCATCTGCCCCACTGAGCCACCAGGAAACCAAACACCACTTCCACTTTAAGCTCCTCTCACTTTAAGTCACTCACATCTATTTCCATAGTAGCCAGTAGTAACCGAATAATAGATTGGGAGTAGAAGTACTCTGTGTGGGCTGTATGTACCTGCACAGAAGGCAGAGCCATCGTACACATTGGAGGTCTCTCTGAAGGGGCTGTCTGTGCCACTGACATCATGATGGTCTCTGCTGATAACCACTGGAGCCTGAGCAAGAGAAACAAAAGAACTCAGTCATGGAAAAAGCCAAAAGCCCAAGGCCAAATATTGAAACCTTTGAAACTCTAACATGCAAATATGAACTAGTCCTCCTAGTACACACTTACTGAAACTCTTCCATCAGCAACAGCTTGGTTGATAGCCAAAGCAATGCAGACTCTGCCTTTCTGGTCAGAGTAGAGGATTCTGGCTTGGGATCCCACCACCTAAACACAGAGAATAAACAGAGGTGATCAGAGAACGTATCTGTCGTTTTGTCTGTGCAATTTGTATTGTGGCAGTAAATGCAGGCATAGGCTGTCCAGGAAGTCACTGACCATGCTGTGTTTTCCAGCCTCTCTGATCCAGCGGATGTTGTCATTGTACTGCTGTCTGATGCGTTCAGTCACATTGGCACCAATCTCCTCCAGGACAGTGGCAGCGATATTATCAGTTACCGCAAGGTCTTGGGGGTCGCCAGAGGTACACACCCAGCGAAATGGCCCGAAGCCCAATGAGAAAATGTCCCTGTGGAAAAGGCAGAGGGACAGAGGGATCATGGACAATTTGTTGGCCTTGCCATTTCTAGATTTTCAACTGCCTAGGGCCAAATGTTATTATTCTGCTGCTGGTTCAACTTTACCTTCAACCAAATCATACAACTCTTAACTCACCCCATAATGTGCTGGACATAAGAGGGGTAGCGGAACTCTGTTGCTCCACCACCGATCTTCTCTACCTCCGCTCCTGTGGAAAGAAAAGGTTAACACAAGCCTCTTTATTGAACTGACATGGACTGAATGACATTGGTGATGTCTCCTGTGTGTGTGTGCGTGTGTGTATGTGTGTGTGTGTGTGTGAGCGTGTGTTGAATCACTGACCAGCTCTCTGGGCCTCCAGGAGAAATGCGTTGCCATAGTCCCAGAAGAACATGCCTGCATCAGACAGCTTGTTGATGGCTCTTATCTGTCTTCGGAGGCTGTAACAGCATGTAAGTGTTTCAGCTTGATAACATTAGTATATTGCAGAAAATATACCACAATGCAATCTTCCTGTGTCATATCTCTGACCTCTCATGGACCATGGTGCGGAAACGGCTGGGATCGGCGGTCATGAGCTGGTTGGCCTGGCGGAAGCTGAGCTGGGCTGGGTAGTAGCCTCCACTGAATGGGTTGTGAAGGGAGGTCTGGTCTGAGCCCAAATCCACCAGCAGATCCCCTGTCCTCTCATATTCTAACAGCAGCCTCTCCCTGGCAGGGACAGCCAAACCGAAATCAGAACAAGAGCAGTAATGGCAAATATGCAGCACAGGGGGGCTACTTCCTTGTAGCTGCAGACCTGGGCTGTGTCTGGGTAGCATAAAGCTTAGACCTGTCACTTACCATAGGTCTACAATGTTTCCATGGTAACCCAAACTGAGAGGAGTCTTGGAGCTCTTGGCCTCTCTGTAAGACACAAAATATTACTGTATCTCATAGCACTGGCCAGTTTCTATCATGGGATACATCCTAGTGTCTCTTCTCTAGGATTAAGAGCCTTTTGCTCTAAATAAGGAACATGCTAAGATGCCAAACATTCAAAATATTAAGTGGCATAGAATCAGTACAGACAGAGTTGACTTTAACTAACAAGGCTGCCACTTAAAACTGCGATGGCCAAACTTTTATAGGGTGCAACCAACAATAATGTGAAAGCGCTAACACACATACACACACCCACAAAACATAGGAATGTAATCCTCACGGCCATCAATACCGTTAAACTAAAGAGTGACATTGACAAAGTAGTAATGATTTTTAATGATTTTGACATTCATAATTTCCATGTATGCATGGATCTTTTACTGTCTGCTACCTGATGCGCTTAATGCAGTGATCCATGCTGCTGGTCATCTCCATTAGCCAGCCCTGCTCATGTCTCTTTCTCAGAGGAGCTTCATCCACCTACAGAGGATCAAATTCATACAATCACACTGACATGACATACTCCCACCATTCATCTAGCACTGACCTTCATACCACTAATAAAATATTGCTTGCTCAGTAGCGAGTATTAGTGGGAAATGACTTTATAACAACTGACCTCTGCAATGACCCCCACACAACCAGCAATGACCGCAGCTTTAGCCTGAGCTCCGCTCATGCCCCCCAGCCCCGAGGTCACAAGGACACGCCCCCTCAAGTCGTCAGAGCCCAGGTATCTCCGGCCTGCATTCAGCACAGTCAGCTGTGTAGAAAAAGGCAGGCAGGCAAATAAATGGAAACAAACAAACAGACAAAGGTACTAATTACTCCTAATAACTACACCCTAAAGGTATTGTGTGGACTAATTATTATCGTGTAATGTAGTCCAAATTTTGCATGACCCATAAGGGAGCACTAGAGTGTGGTGTGTATTTTTTTTTTAAACTTTTGACAAACCATAGTGCCATGAACAATCCCTTGAGGCCCAATGTAGCAGTAGCTTCCTGCAGTCATTTGACCATACCTGGAGATGGACAAATGGAGACATCTGAACCCATATAGTAAAGATAGCAACACTGCCCAGTCTATTCAGCACTGCAATTAGTAACAAATAATGAAGAAACTGAATGACAACAAATTAAAAAACCTTAAAAACTTACAGTGATACACCAAGAGCAAACATCTTCTCATACTGCTCTCTGGAGGAGTAATTTGGAATAACCTGAAGCATAGAGATAAGCCAGACTGAGTGAAACTGTGTTTAAATTGGGATGCATGTGCACCAAAGTATCACTTTCTAAAGTCAGATGTGTGTTGTGCAGTTACCATGCCGTTGGTGATGATGGCACGGGGTGAGGAAGGCAGGCTGGGGAATAGACCCATGGGATGACCGCTGTACATGACCAGAGTTTGCTCCTCTGTCATCACGCTCAGGTAATGCATCACTAATCGGAACTGCACACGCACGCACACACACACACACACACACACACACACACACACACATTATTTTTTGTTTATTTAGTCTCCATACCATTATCAAAGGCATTCCATAAACCCATGCTGAGGTCTTACCTGGGCCCAGTTACTGAACACCTGACCGTTCCCTCCATAGGTGACAAGCTCCTGTGGAAACTGAAGGATGACAATGAAGACAATGAAACTGTCAAAGCTGTCACAGACACAGTAAAGTATATAGAGGACTTCACTTCGGAATTTAGGAAGCTTTGCCAAGTTAATAAGTTGTGATAGATGCTAACCTGGGCAACTGCTGGGTCCAGGTTGTTCATGATCATGAGCATGATGGAGGCTGCTTGACGTGTGCGACATGGATACTGATCTATTGGGTACGCTCTGAGGAAACAGAAGTAAACACATATTACCATTGTTTTGAAATGGAGAAACTAGACAATACCATCTTTGGAGTAAATGCAAAGCATTTAGAGGGCTAATTGTAATATAATGTGTTTTTCACAGTGCTTGTTACATTTCCAGCTCATTCCTTAACGTATTTTTGAAGTGAACCTAAGACTGTAGTCTACTTTTACTATCAGTGAAGAAGCAAAAATCAATTGGTGGTTAAAAATAAACTATATCAAAAGAGAATCCAAAGTCTGGAATGTTTGTGTACCCACGCAACACTAAGTTGGCATTAAATACACAGTTTTCAGAAGGGATCATCAAGTTGTCTCACCTCAAGCGCAATGCGGGGCAGAAGCGGTACATGTAGATGTGCCCATACTGCCGCAACTCTTGAGCAAATTCAACTGCTAGTGTTGCATGGTGGGAGGGGGGGAAATAACGCAAGGCATTCCTCAAGGCCGACTAGAGGGAGAAGGCATTTGGGTTAGAAAACATGGTGCAGATCAAAGTTTTGAAAATGCAGAAGAGCCATGAGTAGATCTTTTACTGTTTTTTGTTGTCTCTCCCAGTCTAACTGGTAGAGCACTCCCCTTATCTCTCTTAATTATTGACTGTAACCTTTACTCTGAGTTTGGACAAACAGTTGAGAGCCTGAGAGAATAATCCATTTCTTTTGGGACAGCACATGAGCCAACAGCAATGATGCATAGCCAAGACAGACTACCAAGCATGACACACGTGACTGACACCTAGTTAGGGCTGGGTATCGGTACTCGATACCTTTAAGGTATCGACCGAAATACTTTCATACTTTTCATTTACGTTTTTGATAGTTTGGACTGCAAACCAGCTATTCCATATACAACATGAACCACTGGGCATATCTTGACTATTGTCCACGTTATATCAAATATTGAGATGCATCGGTGCAGTGATGTATGCAAAAGTGCATTTATTATACTGTACCTACACCATTACAGATTTACAAATTAGTGAGTAAAAAAAGGTAATGGCACTTCTAATACACACTATTTTTTATTGTGTATACTCACCCGCTCCTCCTCGGCTGTGAGGTTGGGGGTCCGGACAGGTGCGTGTGGCACACTGGGGTCTCTTCCCCGGTTAGGGGGCAAAGGGTCCAGGGGCAAACCACTGCAAATCTCCTTTAAACTAGACATCCTGTTGAGCATGTGCTGTTGTATGCCTGCCTAGACTTGAATAACAGGGAATATGGACATGTGCAGGCAGATCTACACCTCACTGCAGATGACGCTTTCTAGAAAGAAAGACTGTGCAGCAACTGCGTGTGACGGATTGAGGGTGATCGCTCATTTCCCTGTTACTCCATTGGCTCTTTGCATCCTTTGCCCTTCGCAATCCACCAATGGAAAATCACAGATGGAAAAGGGTGTTTGGTAATTATTGATCCCGGAGTGAGCTTGATGTGGCACATGCTTCAGTGGACAAACACTGCCACAAACCTCTGACCTCTGATGACATGTAACTCAGTTAAACAAAAACGCATTTCAGAACCTTTGGACAACAGTAATATGCATTACACAACCAAATTCAAAAGCTAAAACTGGAACCAGATAAAAACTGAAGGGAGCAAAGATGATAGAGTTTCATATAGAACCACTTATGTATGGTCTACTTAAAGTTACCTTCTATTATCATGGTGGTGCTCATGTGTTCTAATGATGCTCATGCGTGCCAGTGCAGTATAAAGTCATTTTGCAAGGTTAGGCCTACAAGATAAAATGGGTTTATAACAATAATGCCTCATAAGAACTGAAGAACTGTATAGTGCAATTTATTATAAACATTTTCAACATTATTCACTTCAGGTGAAGATGATTCCGTCAACATGATTTTGCATACAAATGATGCACACGTCAATCCACAGCAACATACAACTAAACAATGTCAACAACATATGCTGAGACTGTCACGTGTAGGGAAAACTTAGGGACTGGACCCAAATGCAATGACCGGCAGAGAGAGAACTTGGTAGAAGCAGAGCTTTAATAGCTGAACTTAAGTAGAAGAACAAAAACAAAGCAGGTGATCCAAAAAGGGAAAAACTAAAACAGGCGGACAGGCAAAAGGCAAAACTAAGACTTCAAACCTGGCAGATGGCCTAAGCTGACTAACATGAAACACTGGTGACAAGGCAGGTGACAGAGCTGGTGACTAAACTGGAAACACAGGGAACACAACAAACGAACTGGCAAAGACAACTGAGAAACACAGTCCGTACAGCTAAAAACAACGGTGGATACCGGTAAACTCCTGGTGCCTGGCGGAAGTCTCTGGAGCGTGCCGTCGTCAATTACCGTAATTATCGGTAATGCATTGCAGTAACAAAAAAACGGCTACCTAACGACCCCCAACAGAAGCAGATCAGAAAACAAGGAGGCTTCGTACTAAAATATGAGCAAATATACTTATGAAACAGAGGGAATCAGAAATAAAGGCCTGTCTCTAATATAAGCCTGCTTCCAATAAAGGCCTGGTACCCTCTGCAGTTTAGGTAAATAAAGGCCCGGGCCAATATTATTCGTATTTTGGTTGATGGCGGCCATGTTTTTCGACCGATCTTGCTAATTTATAATAGAAATGTGTATCGCAGTCTCCCAAGGCTGTATACGAAATTTGGTGTTGACGTCAAAATCCAAAAAGTAGATGTCACATTACTGTTTTTCACATTATGCAAATTAGCAAAAAATCCATCATGGCAGACTTTTATGGTCCAAGAGGCTTTTTTGTAGAGCACATTGAGCTGGACTTGTCAAAGTCAAACGGACTTACGATGTGAGGGGCGTGGCCTTTCCAAAATTGCATTTTTGGGCCTTAATTACAATGCCACCATCTGGCCGATTGGGCTCATATTTCTTGGGAAGCATTTGCACATCATTTCCAGTTATTGGGCCAAGTTTCATGGTTTTCGCTCATTCCAGCTCACGGCAATTTGAGCCGCGTCAGAAGACAAATAATAATAAATCGGCACAAACTTAGAAGGGTTCTACCCATCTGGGGTTTGAACCCTAATTATCACTTAATCCAATCAGGAAAGTTAGTATAGTCTGATTGATCCCTTACAGCGACCCGCCTCGTTTCTCCGGTTTATTGATCTAAATTGACATAACACTATTTACTGTTGCCAATAATTATCCCTAATTCTCATTTCATTTTCATTCCAATATTCCTTTCCTTCTCATTTTATTTTCATTTCATTCTCAATTTATTTTATTAAATTCTCATTGCATTATTCAACCTATAGTTAAGTGTTTTATTCTGGTGTATCATCTGTCCATTTGTCACACATTACACCCGTTTCATGTACATGACACAACAAACAAACAAACTGAGTTTGTTTGTCTAGTAGGTAGTTAATAAATATATTCATTCACTAAGTTGGTTGTTCTGTATCTCCTTCTCTGCAGAAAAAAGTAATCCCTGAACTGAAAAGATCTCATGATCTTCAGATTGACTGATTAGTATAGCCAAGTAAAGGTTGGAGCCAAGTAAAGGTGTTTTTCCTTCATCAATGAAGGTGGTGCCCCTATGAGTGTAATTTGATATCTTGATCAAAGTTTCATATTTCCATAACTTTACTAAATTCTAAATTCGATATTTTCGACTCTACACGCTACAGTAATGAACATCACCTCACAGATGACCGAAGAAAAAAAGTAAATGAAATGAAAGACTATGATTACAAAGCATTTCACTATAATCTTGTTATGGTAAAAGGCAGCACAGGGAACTATGATTGTTTACCACGAGACAACGGAAGGAAATGTTTGCTACACCTCAGTACTCAGCTTGGTCCCCTCATTTCCTGACCAGATGCAAGATTCACTCATCTCTTCTTACCCAGTCCCCATGGCTGGAATAATCCACAAAGGCTTGAACAGCCTGAAGACAGTCAACATTTTCATTAATGACATGAAATAGTTATTAAAAAAAAAAAAAAAAGGAACACCCCAACTTTCCATAAATACAGCGTGATTAGGAGTAACAAGAGGGCAATGAGGCTCATTATTAGCTTTCCCCTAAGCTCTCTGTGGGGGGCGGTGTGGGGTCGGCAGGGGCCGATGTAGGGGTGGGGTTAGAGTCTTGCACAGGGGCAGAGGTTGAGTTAGGAGTTGACATTTCTGCAGGAGCAGAGTCTTGTGTGGTCTGGTCTGTTTCAGGTGAACTTTCTTGCCTCTCCTTCTCATCTTCTTGCGGGTAGAGCTCAGGGTAACGCTGCATACACTCCTGCATGGCCCTGAACTGCTCCAGGCAGTCCGAGCCCTTCATCTCCTCCTTACTGTAGTGGAAGCAGGAGAAGGCCTCCTTAAAATCAGTCCCACAGGGACCACTGGCCATCCCGCCAAGGCAGGGGCAGTTCCAGTTGATCTCACCACTGGGAAGAATCAGACCTAGGATGAGAGAGGAGGTTGAGGATAAGAGTGTTCCTTCTGTAAATGTCAGTTTCATAGATCAGAAGCTGCTTCAATGACAGCCATGTTGGGATAAAGGGCTGCGGGTGATGACAACCACAGCTTTCCTTAGTCTGCAATACATTATTCATAGTATTCTGTTACTTGGTAGGAAAATAACAGGTGATTAACAGGTGATTACAGACAAATGACAAACACAGCCAATGAGCTGTGTGCATTGTGAAGCGCCATATTGGTAGGAAATGCATGTGACATCATGGGAATACTATGAATACCATTCATGTTTGTTAGGAGATGATAAGAAATGTGTTATAACTGGTCAGGGATAATTTGAATATCCCTCCCAGACGGCTCATTATGTTACCGTTTTGCAAACATCACTGACTGAGTAGCTGTGTAGCATGTCCTCCGAACTGTAGTCAAGATCAAAAGGCTTCTTAAACCCTGTGTCTGGGGAAACTGATCCCATATGCTTGCATAAATGCTACAAGTAATGATATTATCAGAGTTAAGAAGCCATCAGATATATTTTACGATTTTTTTTTTCTTTTTCAATTCAGTGGAGCCTTGCATCAGGTTGAAGAAAAAGACAAAGACAACAGCGACTTCCTATTGGTACATTGGCCGCTCCTCACCTCGCTCCTCATAGGGGTCATTGGGATCCTCCTCTACAAGCTCAGCACTGCTGGGTGCCTGATGATCCTCTTTGGTGACAAAGATGATTCGGTCTTTACCTGATGTGCAAAATGTGGAAGAATGATGTTGACCAAGTGACAGTGATAAGTTAACTATTGCAGAACCTCATCCAAACAACAGGCTTGCTCAATGACCTAATGGGCATGTACTGCAGAACATGAGAAAACCAAAACAATACGCAACTGTATTTATGCAAGTATGTAACTGGGTGCAATTTGGATGTCTGTTGATATATTCATCTTAAATGTGTCAACTGCAAATTAGACTCTACATTATATTTGCAGTGTAAGTGGTGCATGTTCTGGCCCAACGTTTTTTTTATGTATTTTAGTACTTGTGCAACGAGTATGGGATTAGACAATACAAGGGTAGGGGCATGTTCAGTGAGTTAGTTATAGGGGAATTCCTCCTCAAAACATTGTTAACGTGTTATTCCTATGATCCTTGACTGGTGAGTCTAGACTTGTGAACATGGCCAATTGTCTACTAAAAGCAAAAGCAAGAGAGGCTAGACTACAACAGAGTGCTTGAGTTACTTAGGGACACTGAGACACCAATTCAGTGACAGTGAAGTAATATGGCAACATTATCAGATAAGCAACTGTGAACAATACAACATGGGTGTAAAAGGTCAAAAATCCTGTTGTGAGCGAACAGGTCAGACTCCCATCCAGTGTAAACACAAGAAGTCCAGATTTTGACTCGACTCTCTGGTTCTTAGCTTTGCAAGAGGGCTGTTGATGCACTTTAGCTACTCTTTCCTTTTCCAATGGTAGTTTTTAATTCAAATTCAAAACTAACAAACTTCAGTGCTAGCTTGCGAGATAGCTCGCTAACACAGCATGGTTACCTTCCTCCCTGACCGAGGACATTTCTTCCCGTTGTGAAAGCTTTATCTCCACCCTTTGATTTACCAAGACCGTCGGCAACCCACAGAGGATATCACGTCTTACTGAGCACAATACTGTGGCTGATAAGGTTAGTTTAATCCAGCTACAGCTCGTTTCACAACTACCCTTGTCAGATTCATTCAACCCACGTTGGGTTTAGCGTTTGCAGTAACGTCACCGCGTACGATGGACCCATTAGATGCCCTTGTTGGTTCCTGACCAGAAATGCCAGACGGGAGCTGGATGAAATCAAATGTTCTGATCTGAAGGGAATATAGTAAAGCTCCTTTGCTTAAACCAAAGAAGAATATGAACTAAAATGTGAGTCTTGTACCTGTACAACACAAATTAAAACAAATTACATTTTGAATAAATAAATATTCCCACACGACAAAAACTGCCATTCTCGAACTTAAAATTACCTATTGATTTATTAACATAAATACAAATGTTCATCTCAGATTAGTAATGAAATCGAAGAGATGTAAATCGTAGAGTGAATGCTAGCCAAGAGAGTGCAAAACACCACAGACTCCCATACAACTGTCAACAGTCGGGGCACGTGCAAAGTTTGCACCGTTTTGCTACGGTGCAAAACGTTTTCCGGTTGAATGAGGTTTGCTTTTTTTTTTTTTAAGTTTGTGGTTTGCTCAGAACCTCCTTGATAAAACCTCCTTACGTTCAACGCACCTTGAGAGATAAATTTTGTCCGGACCGGCCCGCACTCATTTGTGGACCGCTTGTTATTCTCACACACACACACACACACACACACACACACACACTTACCTAAATGTGTTGAACACCATGTACTGAATCCCAAAATTTACCTTTACCATTACAGATGATGGAGGCCTTTTTTTCTTCCCAAAATGAGGTTTTATTGAGAATGTTTTTCTAGAATAGGTTTGTTCAGAACTGCATTTCTTTTTACATATTCAAAAGACGTTATTTTACACTTTAGATGAATTCAAAGTTATTCAAAGCATGGGCTATATACAGAAAACCGGAATTCATGGGGTGTGAAAAGGTGATCAAAGCAATTACACTTAAAGCAGACAATTAAAAAATGAAACAAAAAAAGAAACCTCACTCAGTCTTACAAAGTGGATAACAAGAATGAATGTGGCATGCTAGTTAATACTGCCACTCCCTGGGAATGCCATACATTTCAATAGCGAGGACCCTTGTTTGCAATGGTTTTCTGGAGGACTGTTGCACTGTACACATTCACAAAATTAAGTAAACATTTTATTTTGACAGATGGACCCCAATGTGAGCCCCATGTCCTCCACTTACAGACCCTGTTCAAATAATTTTAAAAACAGGTTCATAATTCAGGAAAATTCACAATTCAGCTTCTGACAGTTCAGTTTCTGGTCCACACCTTCCCCCGATACGCAGGTTAACAGATCAAAAAAAGATAAAGTTGAAAGTTACAGTATGGGTATAAACTAAGATTACTTAACACCAAGCAGGGGTGAATATGGTTTACAAGCAGAAGATCGAATGCTTGTAGTTACACGGCTGGAGGCGGACCGCCCTCGTCCAAGTCTAGTATGCCTGCATACTGCAGAGCTCTGTTGATGGTCTGAAAAAAGACCGAGCTCCCGCATCATCTCAGACGCTCACCGTTAACCTCATCATTTCATACACAAATGAAGCTCTTAAGTGAATCTTCGGGAGCTGAATCAATCTCAAATCAGTTAGAAAAACTGATGAAGTATAAACTGAGATGTCGGTCTACGTGTTGAAAGATAAGAGGAGGGAGCAAGGGGTTGTGAGTGTCAAGATGTAGTCCCACCACCTTGAAACTTCCCATTGCAGCTGTGATTCCTGAAGACCATTTAAGGGGAGATTCCAGGAAACATCCTGAAGCTGGAGAGCCGATAATGCAGGTGTTTGACACAGATGTAAAATAATAGCAAAGTTGGTGAGGCTGGGTTGGTGCTTGCCCGTGTGTAATAAAAGGTGGTGGTAAGTGGGAGAATATTGGCCTCTCTAGAATAGCAGGGCTCCCATGCTGCCCACTTCACTCTGCTCTTTGACAAAGATCTCAAAGTACTGATAGATGATGGTGACGGCCAGCAGGATACCGGTGCCAGAGCCAATGGCTCCAAGGAAGTCAGCCATCACCGACAGACCACCAATACAGAGTCCGCCGAAGGCAGCAGCAGTAGGGATGTACCTGGAACACACAACAGGAGAGGTCTAGATTTATATTTGTACATAGAATGTCACTTCAAGGTCTTTCAATAAAATGTTTAAATAACAAGACCCTTGCATATACAGATGCAACCTTGATAGTTGTGGCCTGTTTATGCCTGAATTAATGAATGAACGAATGAATAATCTGGTGTATAGCTCTGATTAAAAGGAAGTATGGGTACAGTTATGCGATTTATGGGTGTGAGTGTGCACCACATTGGTGACAGTGATGATGAACATAAATTGGAAAGATCATGACCTATTCTATCTAAATACTATGAAAATTTGCCAAGTAAACAATGTATGCTTTTATCTGCATTAGAGCTGCAACGATTAATCGATTAATCGATTAGTTGTCAACTAAATTAATCGCCAACTATTTTGATAATCGATTAATCGGTTTGAGTAATTTTTTACGAAAAGTATGTAGAAATTCTCTGATTCCAGCTTCTTAAATGTGAATATTTTCTGGTTTCTTTACTCCTCTATGACAGTAAACTGAATATCTTTGGGTTGTGGACAAAACAAGACATTTGAGGACGTCATCTTGGGCTTTGGGAAACACTGATCCACATTTTTCACCATTTTCTGACATTTTATAGACCAAACAACTAATCGATTAATCGAGAAAATAATCGACAGATTAATCGACAATGAAAATAATCGTTAGTTGCAGCCCTAATCTGCATTTACAGGCAAGTCATGATGGCTTGTGTAACATTTTCTCCCATACAAATTTGGCAGTTGTTTCATCTGAGGGAGAGATGTTTTTAGACTACCAACAAATATTACAGCATACTCTGAATAAGAGAGGGAAGCTTCAACTGTCTATGTATCAATCTATACATTTATGAACCCTGCACATTTAATGACCAATACATGAGAAAGGGTTTTGAGTGTACCTGTTAAGTTCATGGACCATTGAGGTCTCTCTGTGTCCCCTCATCACCATCTGCTGCTCCTTCAGCTGTTTCGCCACCTGGAAGATTGTGACAACAGAACTCTTAAACACGGTTCCTTTGAAAGAAGCCCAGAATATCACCTGATAGCAAACAGCTAGGACTTACGTCTTTAGCAGAAGAGCCTGAGACCTCAATCCAGGTCTTGGAGAAAAAGGCACAGGATCCGAGCATAAACACAATGTAGATCATGGCGTGGACTGGGTCGTCTAGGACAGACCCAAATGACTCGGGAGGAGAGAGGTAGTAACAGAGTCCACCCACAGGGTAGGCACGGGCTGGACCACCAGACGTTGTGTCCTACAAACACAGGAGAGAAAACAAAAAATAGCTATCAAAATCAGGTATCTTAACGGAGAAATGGTGTCTTGATGAATTACACAGGATAATTTCAATGACCTGCATAAGCAAGCCTGTTTGGAAACATTCTTAGGCAATGGCTAAAGAACCTGGGCTAAATGTGCTGTGGGAAAATCTCTGACTACATGTATACTTACAGACCAGGTCCCAAGCAGGTTGACCAAGAAATTGCCACTGAAACGTGTGGAGAGCATCTGGGAGATAACGTACAAGTTGGAGACCAAGGCAGACTGCAGGATGATGGGAATGTTGGAGGTGTAGAAGAGCTTGATGGGGTAGGTGTTGTACTGACCACGGTAGCGAGCTGACTTGATGGGCAGATCCACCCTGAAGCCCTGTAAAACGAAGTGGAACAGAGGTCAACTATTAAAAATTCAGCAAAGCTGTCTATATTTCCATAGACTTCATCATCCCCTCTATTAGCAACGCCTATTTTAAACCCCTGCAGTTTTACACTAAGGTGCATATTAAGAAAAGACATCAACTGACCTGAAAGTATATGACTACAGCAAATACGAATACTGTGGCGATGAGATTCATGAGGTTGGGCAGGTTCTGTCTGTAGAAGGCTTCTCTCAGCGCACGCACTTTGTCTGTCCGTGTGGCCAGCAGGTGGAAAAGAGCAATGATTGCTCCCTCAAACTCAGTTCCTAGAAATGATAAAGTCACAAGAATTAGCCATATTCCTGTGTGGAGTGCAGAGCAGCAATAGGATGTACTTTGACTTATAAAGATGTATGCCAGGCAGTGCTCAAAGATGCATTTTTCATTCTTATTCCCTAGCTCAAAATTCTCTGACTGGCGCCACTGTGCAGTCTCTTACCTCTGCCAGTGTTAACAGTGGTGGGGCTAAAGGCCTTCCATACTATGGTCTCACAGATGTTGGTAGCAATGAACAGGGAGATCCCAGAGCCAAGACCATAGCCCTTTTGGAGCAACTCATCCAGCAACAGCACAATCAGTCCAGCAACAAACAGCTACAGAAGAACAGAACAAAGACAGGTTGCATTCACACATATACTCAGCTGGAAAAGTATTGGGGCAGTCATGTGAAATTGTTTCTATTTGCTATATACTCAGGAAGTTTACATTTCTGATTGAAAGATGAAGAGGCAAATTTGCAAAGCCTTAGCTACCGATTCTGACTGTGCTGTATATTTATTTCCATGAAACATTTTCTCAAGTCAAACAAGTCTCAGCTTTTAAGGCCAGCACTTCTAGTTTCTCCTTAGCATATATTTCACTTTAGAAGTAAATTCAACTAATTTAAGCAATGCAATTGGTTATATAAATCTAACATGCAATGACTGAAGTTTGCAACCCACCATATCCTTGATACCTTCCTTTGAGACACTCTTATTTTCTTAGCAAATTTACACAACCTAGCCTTGCAAGCGAGACTTTACACCCTATATATACCCATTTCAGGATCAAAACAGAGAATATAGCTGAAAGGTGACCAGTTTGCATCCTTGTGAGAATCTGCTGGTTTAAATGGGTCACAAATTCCATGCAGTTATTGGCTATAATGGGTAAGCAACCAAATAATGGCTTTAAAGATTACGTAAACACACTGTTTTCGGACAGTCTCCGCCTAGTACACAATTGTGAAAGATGTGAAAAATGTAGGGTGGGAAGTGAGAGCAAATAGAAGCGTGTGTCTATAATAACGGGTCACCAATCTCTACTTTGGAGGCAGTAACAATATCCTGATCACAAATCTAACTAATCTTTTGATCAGAAATGCATACTGAGAGCCAGTTTCACATGACTCACATGCCCCAAATCTATACTCTAAGTCAAATCACACACTCCAGGTTGAGAGAAGGAACAGGTGTGATGGGATTAAAGAAAGTGTTCATGGTCTCACCTGAATGATGATGAGCAGACAGATCCCAGCACCCATCTCTGAGGGGTCTCCATACATGCCAGTCATTACATATACGATGGCTTGGCCAATGGTGATGATCATACCAAATACTGAAAACCATTGACAGAGGTTAGATAAGCTATGGATTTAATCACAAATTCTAACCACACATTCATAAAGCTCCACCTGATGATAATGGACTTACATTTCTGAGCTCCATTGAAGAGGGCTCTGTCCTTGGGAGTGTCTCCGACTTCAATGATCTTAGCTCCAGCAAGCAGCTGCATTATGAGGCCTGAGGTGACAATGGGGGAGATACCCAGCTCCATCAGAGTACCTGGAGAGAGAGTTTTGAGTTAGGAAATACCAGCAGGACAGCAGACATGCATTTCTCTTTCCACTCATACACTATCTAGAGAACTACCTCTGTTAGACGCCAGAATGACTCTCATCCAATAGAATGGATCGGCAGAATCTGAGGACATGATGCCAAAGAGGGGGATCTGGGGAAAAAACGTTTCACACAGTGAGAGAGGTTAAGATTTTCAGTTATGCAGTTTAATTGCTATTAAACTGCTGCAAAGAAGTCTTACACCAAAAGCCCTACTTTAAGCTCTCCAGGCACAAAAATGTAAACAACTCATTGGTGAACAGCTAAAATGAAAGTTAGCTCATACAAAACTAAGTGCAAATCCATTTTTGGCAATTTTATTAAAACACATGTTTTTAAACACTTGGTTTTAGCAGTCCACAGATTTCATCACCTTGTTGAGTTATTCCTGTTTCCCTGACTTAAACGTTAATTACAAAAATATCTATAGCCATACATCTACAGTTGACTGGAGCATAATTTCATAGACCATTTGACATGTGAAAACACTGATACTAATAACATTGATAACACTTACCTGGCAGCACACCAGGAAGATGAAGAGAGTGATGGCTGTCCATAGTACTTTCTCTCTGAACTGGATCTGTTTTCCAAACACATAATGGAAGGTTTAACAACAGGTAGCTCAAGTAAAGAGGAAACCAAGAGGAATTTATTTATGTGTAAATACAAATGTAATGACTCAGGGGAAATGTCGGTTGATAAAACACACACCTTTCTTTCAGGTTTCTGGATCTCAGGTAATACTGCACAGAATGGCTTTATCACTTCCAAGAATTTGACTGGAGACAAGAAAACAGGCGTAGTAAGGTTAGTTACTGGTAGCTGTTCACCGTGGTCGTAGCACTGCTAGAGGGACGTGGCATTGAATGGGGGGCGGACTCAGGTGAAGTTAGCGTTATTATCAATATCAAATAAATTTGGTGTGAGAAAAGGCATCTTCCATGTCAGAGTGTCGCATAGAAAGCAAATGTATTATTGTATCAGGGTTTCTACAAGCAACAGTGGCATGATTTAGGCAAAGCGCGATAACATAACGCCGGCTGCTATGCGTCGTCATCACTAGGCTGTCAATGTCTTTGAATGAGAGGCTAACAAGTTAGCTTACAAGATGGGTTTTACCAGCCAACACCAACGACTGGGGAGCTTCTATAATCGCGTAACAAATAAGACATATAGCTGCTAAAAATATTGACTAAATGTTAAATTTCAGTCACTGACAGTTTCTTGACACACACGGCTCATGACAGTACAAAAGCAACTAGCTAGCTAGCTAGCTAACAACGTAAGCTAGCCCACTGTTAATGCTGACGTTACTGCCTAACCTAGCTAAGTTAACGCAGACAAAACAGTAAAAAAAAAACCTTGCCACATAGGTGCTGGATATCAGTCTCATACAACTCATTTGCCTATGGTAATACTCACTCCCCATGGTGTCCCAAGTGTCAACCTGTGTGCTCCGTTACTGGAATGATCAGACTAGACTAGCTCAGTGCCACCGGGCAGGAAGGAGGAGGGGAAACTTTAGAGACACGTCACCACTACAGACACAAGCTCGTGACGTTACGTACCTTTAAATGTAAATACTCCAATAGTCTTTCTATTGTTTTTATCTAAGAGTATGAACAATACATTTCTACCTCAAACAATAAGTAAGCTGTGAAGGCTATAAGCATCCGTTTAATGTTAAGGCGATTTTCCTCAACCCCCTCGCTTCTGTTCATCATTTCTCTGTGATGTTGTCATTTTTTTGTGGATTAACTTGTAGTTTGTATAGGGCTACTTCAGGTATACTGTTGTAGTATTTTCCAAATTTAAAAAATAAGTGACTACTACCCTGACACGATTCCCCTTTCATTCTTTTTCTAATAATTTATATTGTTCTAATTGTTTGGCTTAGTTGATAGCCAGCACAATCGTAAAATAAAAAAGAAACCATAAAATTATTATTATCATTATTATTATTGTTATTATTATTACAGATATTGAACCATTAGTCTTGTTTTTCCCTGCATAGAGTAATTAGTGACATCTGGTGGTGAAACTGCAAACAGTTTTGAAAGATTAACAACCTGATGAATTCAACTTTTTACACAGCACACTGATTTACTTACTTATTACACCTTTTATATTTGTCATGTTAAACGTATATAACTGTATTTCTTAATGCTGTCAGAACCTTTCCTGGGTGCAACCAGGATGCAACACATAGGTTCAGCAGCCACATTTTTTTTTATATGAGCTTTTCCAGTATGAACTGTAGACACAGATTGATGGGGCATCTGTGCTTTACTAAAATCCAGATGAAAAAGAAATTGGTAGCTGATTAATTATTTAAAAGTATGCATGGTAAGCATCGCTGAAAAAAAAATCTAACATTGCAACTGCATTTTCATGTCAGAGGACAACCAATCCACTGACCACCAGATGATGCTATTCCTCCACATATGAACATGTGCATGTCTCCACCAGAGAGCAGTGTCATGACAAGCAGCAATAGCTTGAAAATCATGTAACTCAGGGAAATGCAAGCACAGATGATAAACACAGTTAGACGGACGCAGAGTGCCTCACAGAAAGCGCCTCTTGAACCATTTTGACTGGCAGAGCCACACACACATTTCAGTTATTTATTTATGACCATATCAAGAGCATACAACAAATGCAGGGACACAAATAATATACATTCAACCAGAAATGTTCCAAGACCTGGCAGATCCATATGTAGTCAGTTTAACAATTACAGCTGAAGGAAACCACAGCAGTGCCTCTTCTACACTGTCCATCTGTCAAGAAGTGATTCTGCACTATCTTGTCAGTCACTTGGCCCTCCTCCTCTGCAGACCCATCACCTGTTGGCCCCTCATCTAGCTTCTGCATAAGGCCCTAACAGTAACTGGCATCTGGAGTTTTAGAAGCCATATTTGAGAACACATCAGAACAGTTCTTACAAATGCATGGTTTATAGTATTCAGTTTAAAAGTACAGTTTGTCAGCACTGGGATAATGTAGGCCAAGTGCAACAGGGCCATGGAGAGCTAGTGGGCTAGTTGTAAGTTCAATTGTAGGTGTAATGTAGATCAGTGTTGAAAGTGGGTGCGGAGGAGGATTGGTTCTGAGACGCCAGAAATGAAGCGAAGCCTCCAAGCTAGTTCTGGCAGGCAACTCGAGTGGCGCTACATCACCGTCTGGTGATGTCCTTCCTGCCCAGGACAGCTCCCCCCTGATAGGCTGGTTTATATATACTACTGGGTTTACCATTCTGCTGCTGCTGCCTTCCTGCTGCTATCACTGCTGATCAGCTGCTGCCCTGCTTTTGCATTTTTCTTTGCACAATAGCACAAGGGATAGTTCCTGTGCACTTGCAAATGTTTTATATATCACAGAGGATTAGATGCAATGTCTCTGGATATGAAGTTGACACTTCAGTTGTGCTTATAGCAATGTAAAAGTCCAAACAAGGCTCCAAAACATAATTTTGCAACAAAATTGATGGCAACATTTATGATGATTGTGCTTGTGTTTGTATCTAAAGTGTACACACCCTCACCTACTGCCATGTCCCAGTCTCCAAGTCAACTGAGAAAGATCTTCTCTCTCAACACACACTCAAACACATACAGTAGCCTATGTTTGTTCAGCCACTTGATTACATAATGGTCTTTGACTATGGTGTGAAGTGAGGGAAGGTGGCACATGGCAACATGGCAACTCTTGCTATTGTTCTTTTATTCCTATGATTCCTGCTGTTTTTCTCACTTGCCTCTTATTCCTTTTAATTGTCCCTGAGAGGTCAGCGTGCTCTGATGCAAGTGATGATCTTTTCACGCACTTGTTCCCTAGATCAATCAGCCCATCCTCCATCTTAACCAGGTCACTCACAGCACACAATCCCTCTCTGTTTAGAGAGATCTTTGCTCAGATCAGAAGGCTCAGAGTCACCTCTACTTACAACTGCTGTGTATGTGTGTGTGTGTGTGTGTGTGTGTGTGTGCAATGCTGAAGAAGCGAGGTAAAAGCAAATGTCAGTAGCTTTGTGAGGACCATTCTGATGTTGACAATGACATGATAATGCTACCTTCACTCCCAAGCGCCACCCGGGTTGTATATGTGGTTAGTGGAGGGGAGACAAGAAACTGTGTGAAACCAGTGGGAGTCAGAGTCACAAGACCACCATGAGACTGAGAAGTGTGAGTAACTCCCTGCTCAGCTGTCCTATCCCGCTTCTCCTGTTTTCTGTCTACTGCCTCTCTGGAATAACTATAATGGGACAATCATGGTCAGCCAAGAGAGTGTAACATTCACCAACACGTGTTAAGATTTCTCAGTCACTCTCTCGCTATCATATTTTCTTTCTGAATCATAGTCTAATGTTAGTTTAAACTCTTCAACCAGTGTCGTTTTCTATTTTGAGATGATGTAATGCATTAATTCCTCAGATCATGTAACTGCTACCATCTATATTATTTCCAAACTCAACCCAATAAGATGCAAACATATCATTTCTCAAAATAAGATGTACTGATATGATATCATATTAGACACTCTATCTGACTACAGATTTCTATTACACCCAGAATGTCTGGTGTCTGATGTCTGAACAGGTTTCACCTCTCTGAGTGAGCAGCTCCTCTCTGCAGTAAACAACTATTCTGATCTCTTGGTGACCCACAAGTTTCTGACATATTTTATCCCGATAGTCATATCAGCTAGACTAGGGGTCAGGGGTCAAGGTCGGTGTGGTTTTAACAGAAAGCTTAAATCGTCCCCATAATCCACTGCAGTGATCTGGCAGACAGAAGAACATTGTGTCCTCGACCTCATGCTCCAGGTTACATAAACATCTAACAGATCAAAGACCTCTTGATCCTCCCTTCAGCCCTTTCCCACACAGTATTACTACATTAATGAAGAACAGCTTCAGCTCCACATAGCCACATGGGGCAACCATGAACCAAAAGAGGTGTATTTTTTTAAACTGTCCAATATGGCTGCAAATTCCCTCAAAGTAAAGCTGGCAGTCTCCACATTACTCATATAGCTGTTGTGTCATTTCGCATCCAAATCAACAAAAGTATGGAGCCAAAACATGAATCACTGTGTCTCTGTCTGTATATCTTTGTTGCAGCTCACTGTATAGATAGAGAGTGAAAGGAGGAGGGGGGTAAAGAGAAAGAGATGGGGGTGGGGAGTCTGTGTCAGAGATAAGGCTTTGTAAATATCACCTACAAATCCCAGAGGGCCAGAGAGGGGAGGAGTACGCTGTTTGTGCTGTTGTCGTCCCTCTAATCTCACCATTACAGCTGTGCCCACAGTAGCCATCGATGCCTTATATAACTAATGCAAAGGTTCCCTGACTCTGCTCTCAGCATAAACACAGACAGGACAGGGAAGAGAGATAAACCCACTGGAAATGTGCAGCCTGGGTAACCTTGTTTATTGTTTGATGATGATAACATTAATGCTTCAGTCTCATAGAATACAAGACGAAAGCTAAGAGAATACGGCTTAAGGCGCTCACACACAACAGTCAACAGAAGAATTCAACTTTATCTGAACAGAACAGATAATGTTTATAAAATATTATTCAAAACAATGCAGTGGGCCATAGTGCTCCACAATAAGACAATAACACAAAAACTCCTTAATCTGCTCAGTCATAAAAATACAAGACAATCCGCTGGAAAATTCCCACAGCAGAAATGAATCAGCCATTATGACATGGAACCTTTTTGTCATTGTACATCGCTGCTGTATGGTTAATTAATTGTACTTAATAGCTAGCTAATGACATCGATGTGCAGAGAACGTTATACAATGAGGACTGTTCAATGAAACACTCTGCCTACGCACCACCCCCAGATAGAGTCACACTCACACACTCAACCATCTATGGGCATTGTAATTAGGGGTCATGGCATGTGTGAAATGGAAAAATGTATGTGATGAGGATTAATGTAACCGTGTTTTAACCAGCAGAGAACCAAAACAATTAACTGCAGAGCAGCACCTTCTTTCATTGACTGAAGACAAGCTACAGCGTAACCACAGCAGAGTTAACAGTCCTTGACAGCAGTGCAGTCAACAGACTTAATCCAGACTATTTCAGATTACACACACTCGTTGCTCCCTCTGCCTTTCTAGTCTTGTCTTGGGTTATTTTAAGAACACATAGCCTACTCATACACTTCACTGTAGCTGCAGGGAGTGTCCATGTGCTATATCGCAGACTGAAATATCTTTTTTAACAAGACATCACTCACTCGCTCACTCACTTACTCACTCACTCAACCCTACACAATGTGTATTGCCCTCAGTTCATCAGATGCAAATTCTAAAATCAGGCCCAGAGGTAGGGAGCTCTTCCTTTTCTCTCACTACATCCCGCAACTTCTCTCATTCTGTGTGGGACTGCATTAAATTTGATTTATTAATTCCACATTTAAATATCAATCAGAACACATAAATATGTGATATAGACTATATGGTATTGTTCAATTGTTCAATAGACAACAGAGCCTTGTGGGTTTGGTGAACGGAAGGAAGATTACATGGATACTGTGAGTACAGCTGTTGATGGCCTGGCCTGGGCCCAGGGGGACGGCAGCTAATGAGGGACAAAGCTGAACATTTCGTGAAACTACTGAGCAGTTATATAAGGCCAGTCCTCTCTCGGTCTGCCCTGGCCAGATGAAACTATTGTGCCCTCACTCTCCTATATAACAAGCCCCTGCCCATTGAACGTATCCTCAAAATCACAGGATTCTACCAATTGTTTATGTAATCATCAGTGGGAGTTTGATGAATATGTGAGGGAAAAATAACTTTCATTTTAGAAATGGATACCTATACTGTTTTTGTGCTGCTTTGGCCTGTCTCTGTGTTTTAAAGCAGCTTATCACACCCATGATACTTATGACCTTTGACCTCAACATACAGTGAGAGCTGCAGAGAACCATGGAGTCATTACTTATCTCTGACCTTCAGGCTTGCGCAACTGTAACACGCACAACCACCACTATTGGGGTCAAGTTAATTCTCTCTCTCTCTCTCTCTCTCTCTCTCTCTTACTCTCTCTTTCTATCTATCTATCTATCTATCTATCTATCTATCTATCTATCAATCTATCTATCTATCTGTCTATCTATTTATCAGTATGCAAATCCTTAGCATGGTTATGAATTTCGGTTTATTGAGCCTTCGCTGATAAAATTTAATGGGCTAATAATGCTCTACATTAATACAGTGCCAACAGTGTTGCTGCAATAGAGGTACAAGTGTGATCTGCTCTGATAAAATGGGCCAATGGCAGTCAGGAAAGAGGACTGCGTGGTCAAGTTTATTACACCCTAAATTCTCCTAATGATCAACTGTGGTGTGATTTCTTCTCTCGGACCTAGTGGCCGTGTGTTATTATCTGATCAATCTGTTGACTAGGGTTCGTCTTGATAGGGAGGGTTGCATAATAGTCTGTGACATCGTACTGATGTAGATATGACACATCTTGTGATCTCAATCACACCCGTACTCTTACCTGTATCAGCTTCTGCAGCCACAGTTCCTATCAAAACTTCTTAGGATATTGTTATCAATTTCTTCTTCATGTGTATGGCTGTGTTCGGTGGGTCGAATGTTCAGTCACTCGCTCGCTCGCTCACTCACTCACTCACTCACTCACTCACTCACTCACTCCCTAATGTCTCCAACAGAAAGCCTTTCAAAACGATCAGGCCAACAAGCTCAGGTAGCCTGAATGACATCAGACAATCAGACAAGACAAGAATTTTGAGAACCTTTGAACTGTGAAGAATGTCATACCATGTGCTCTTGTATACTATAGGCCTATTTGCAATACACATACACACGTGTCCACTTACACGTATGCTGAACAGGTGCGTTCATCTGTCATCATCAGTGAGATTTTGCTCACACAAGCCCTTACATCACAGCTCACATTTCCCTGTGTCCCACTGAGGTCGAACAGGCATTATTACTTCTTTCAGTGCATGATGAAAGCACTATATCCATAACAGAGTCTTATCAACCTGTGAGCTCCATGCTGTGCTAATAAATAGCTTTGTAAGAGAAAACTAAAGTAGCTTCCTAATATGGTGAAAACAAAATGTTATTTTTAGGGTAATTTATTGTTTTATATCTATAGCATGATATTGTTGGTCTTTCCTCAAATTAATTTCTCTGCTCTGTTAATTATCTAGGTTATGTGAATATTTTCATATGAGGCCAAGGCAATCCTTGAACCCTTTTGGCATTCAATAGTGCTAAAAATACTGGTGCTGTTGCCATAGCAATTTATCACTGCTACAAAGCCAGTAACCAAGGCAACTGACTACCCACTCCCCGAAAAAAAAGTGAACCAACTCCAGCCAAAGCCAGCCAAACAAATGAACAAGTTAATAAATACATATGGGTCTGGGTACTCTCTTCTTTCCTAACTGAAATATTCTTTAGGCTATATCATCAAAACCATATATTTTGACTCATGCTGAGTCAAAATATATTCATCTAAATCTGTTTGCCACAGCCAGCAGATGTGCAGATGAGGATTGTGCAGTTATTTTTAGATCTGAAAAGGGAAAATGCTAATCCCTCGTGGCTCGTGCTCCATGTTATCTCTCCCAAACTGTCTCTGCTCTCCATGTCTTACTCTCTCTTCTGTTTCCGTTGATGATACACAGTATCCTCCTTCTGTCACACAAACCAACCACCAACAACTATCAGAGGCTCAATAACAATATATAGATCTTGTTATGATTGTAAAGCAATTAAACTGTCTTGATATTTCTCATTATCTGCAAAGAGAATAGAGAAGGATGGGGATTTTGAGCAGTTCTCATTTTGTAGACTTTGAATTTTTACAGAGAAATAAGGTTTACTTCATAGTATAGACAATATTTCTGAACCAGAATATGGTTGGTTCTGCTTTCATGTTTGGTACACAGCTGAAGCTATGAAGAATGCCTTGCTAAGAGATGTGTGTTACCCATAACTGGACAGGATAATGCCTGAACCAGCCAGGTCCAAGTAGTGGATAAAATCTACCCAGGTCCAAAAGTTTGGTGATGCACAAATACTGTAAGTATCTTGCTATCCACTATCTTGATAGTGTCTATCTTTGTCTTTCTAAAATATCTAGTGGAGGAATCTCCTGCTTCAGCTACTGTGTGGGTGGCTGTGGCTCAGGAGATAGAGCGGGTCGTCCACTAATCAGGAGGTTGGTGGTTCGATCCCCGGCTCCTCCAGTCCGCATGTCAAAGTGTCCTTGGGTAAGATACTGAACCTCCCCATAGTTGTGCCAGCACCCTGCATGGTAGCTTGCCACAATGAGTGAATGTAGGCATTGTAAAGCACTTTGGATAAAAGCGCTACATAAATGCAGTCCATTCTAGAGAGTGTGGCCCTATATATTTTGGAAACTGTTGGCCTAATTGTGAGAGCCAACGCACCATTAAAGACCAACAAAGAAGATAAACAAAGCACAAGGTAAAAGCTCTGTTTGTCTTTGTCTTCCTCCCATCCTAGTTCAGAGTGCCTGGATATTCTTTGGATATGCATTAATTGTCTGGTAATTGAATGGTGCACATAAAGTCTGGGTATATGTGCCATCTGTGGGCTCTAAGTCAGTCTGTTCAAACCAGTTGTGACTGGACTGTGCAGTAGAAGCTGTGGGGATGGAGGCGGTCAGGGCGCTGCGTGATGCGGCCCCAGGGTAGAAGTTTCTTTTCTAGGCATCATTACGCAGTAAGAGCGATGCATCATGTAAGCATCATGCTCCTGTGAGTAAATGCTTCTCATTCCACATACGCATACGCCATCAGGACATCCAACACTAGTTAACCCCTATGTATCACATTCACTGTGCCCTCAGTGTGCATTCACATGGCCTTTTCTTTCATTTAGCTTCACAGTAACCAGCCACTGCTTCTCACTATAAAACAATAAAGTTTAATTCATTAACAGCCTCTAAAAATAATAAAGTTTAATTCATTAACAGCCTTATGAATTAATGATGGCAACACAAAGTCAGCACTAACACTGATTAATGGCCACCTGTCAGTAGGTTTTTGTACTTTCCTAACCCATTTGACACATCTTGCAATTGTGCCCAGGGCTAAAAGTAGGTATCTGCTAACTACCATCTGGCCTTGGCATAAATTTGCTCTTCTGTCACAAGTAAGCTGCTCACTTCAACCCCACCCTCGTCTACTTTCCTGTGTGCAGCAGGTGAGCCAAGCTGCTAAAGAGTGAAGCAGCATTCTGGACATTCTTTCCACATGGTCAATCCTTCCTGGACTTACCCTCCTTAGCTCCATGTGTTTTCCGGTATTGGACAGCGGATTTGGGTTGACTACAAAGCTACCGCTTTTGACAGCCAACAGTCTGGAGGTCAAAGTACACGTTAACTAAGTGGTCATCTGAGGCTACTGCCATGCAGTTGTTGTTGTGTGTAGGTGTTGGCCAACCACACACCACCCCTGACATATGATACCTCCTGTTTGCACCCTGTACAGCTCTCTTTTTCATGTTTGAAGATTATAATCTGAGCTCAGGATGGGGCTAATGCGGAGAAAGTGCTGAAACGCGTGGCAGTCACGGATGTCGCCACTGAGTGGCAACAATCTAAACTTCTTAATAATGAACTCTGTAACTTTGACGCATGCAGTGATGTTTCCAGTCTTTGTATTTACTCTGGCTCAAGCATAGCCTACTTGTACACAAATTAACAAAGCCCATTCCCTTGGCAAAGACATTCCTCTGGAGGAATTTTGTTTAAACTGTCTAAATTACACACTCAGGGACTAAACAGTACCAGGTACTAATTCTTTGGCTCATAATCACATCACAGCCTCTTTTGATACTGTACAGAGCCTCTCTTTTAAGGTAGATTGCTATACCCAATGATCCTCACTGCAGTTTGAAAAACATTCAACTACAAATGTGTCAGATGTGTTGGAGACACGACTGTGGGCCACATCCATCCTGCCATTCATTCTCTGCCAAGCCAGCCCACAGAGTAGTTTTGTCTGTCACTTCATCTTGGCTTTCTGTCTCCACAAATAAACTGGCCTGCAATACAATCTAAACATACATGCCATTCTCCTGCTTACCAAGCAATGCACATTCCCCACTCACATCTACAAGCAAACACACACACCATTCCCCTCTCTGTCATTCCTACAGTGAGATTTCTACTGGCAGGTAGTGATACTTAAAAAAACATTAGGTTGTACAAGTCCTTTTGAGGAGATTCCATTTATTATAGTGATTCCTTTGCCAACTTTTACTTTCTTTACTTTCCTCCTTTTTTTCTTGCAATGACACAACATAATGTTTTCTCTGAAATTATCCCTTGACCCCCATATTCATTCATCTTTTTTTCAGCCAATATTAACTAAACATTGTCTGACTGGGTGATTTAAAGATAATTCCAAGGTGGCCCAAATTGATCCCCCGAATTTGGACAGATTGGTCAACATTCAACAGTGAGTTCAACAAAGTTCAAAACTATGTCATTAATGGTCACCTTGGTCTGAAAGTAGATACTTTGACCACTATGTCTATTGGTGCGATGGAACTAAAAATACAGCATAATGTACTCCTAGCTAGTACCTGGTACCCTTTTGCCTCCAAAACAGCCTGAATTCTTTGAGGCATTGGATTCACCAAGGTGCTGGAAATGTTCCACAGGGATCTTGCTCCAGTCTCACTCAATAGTTCCTGCAGATGGCACATTTTCGATGGCACATTCATGCTGCGATCATCTTAATGCGTAGGGTGCTTCTTTTTCATCACACAGGTTCAGGGTTGAAAGTGTGTTAGTCCTGTATAAGGAGAGCTGAAGAACCTCAGTGGAATGACAAGGTCATGGCAGGATTTCAAAATCTTGTCTAATATCTAACAGAGAGGGTGACTCATACTTTCCACAGCATTGCACCCCTATTACCACCAGTCTACATCTGCATTCACAGGTCATGGTATGCAGCATCCTGCTCTCATTCAGCACTTCCCCACTCCGCCTATTCCTGCCCACTGAATGCACATTCTTTTCTCCACATTAAAAAAAAAAACCTTCACACACACACACACACACACAAGCTATACAAATTGATACCAAATAGTACTTTTTACCACAAAGAAATGCCTTTATTTTCCAAGACACTGTTGACACACAGGTATACAAGAGAGAGGTATCTGCACTTGCAATAACAAAATTCATCAAAGTCCATATCAGAACAGAACATTTAGAGTGGTAATATGGAATGTAGTCTTTGTCTCCATTTCTTTTCTTTCTTTATTTTAACAAACAGTTCAAATAAATAACGTCTCTATATAGTCTTTGTATCTAGTGTTCTTATCAATATATTCTCTTCTTTAGTCACCATTTAAGGAATGAAGAGGAGTAAATCAGACAAAAACAAAGAAAGTGACAAAACAAGGATATTATCCCCTTATAATCCCCTTTCAAAATGTCTTTTGTCTAGAGGCAAAGTATTTCAGGGGAGAGAAATGGCTGAAAAAAGGCAAATCCCTTCTTCTACACCTATATTATCTTGTTCTTCCGCCACAAAACGGGTTGATGCTGTAAATCCAAGTGCCCAACTGTTGTTACTAGGGTCTTGAGAGACACCAGAACAAATGTTTGACATATCAGAAGCTTAAGTTGTCAATTGCTACAAGGCTGCTGACCTAGCCAGCCGAGGTCAGCTTGTACAGTCAGTCCCCCACTAATATGTGCTGTGCTGTTGGGGAACGGCAGTCAAAACTTCATAAAAAAAGAAAAATTGTCGCTTCCCAGGGAAAGCACCAAGTCAGGCTCCTAGAACTACACTTGAGCTTCAATTTTCTCTGCCTCACTCTCACTCTTTCTCTCTCAGAGAGAACTTACAGTAAAGAAACTGATCTGTAACAGAGAAGAGGGGGAGGAGAGTTCTAGGATGCTACAGGAGTCCCTGTGTCTATTAAGAGACCTCGGTCTCATACAAGATTTCTCCTACCACTTATAACAAAGAAAAGGAGCTGTCCCAGAAACAGGGAAAAGTGCAAGTAAGAGCACAGGCAGCCCTGTCCCATGGCAGGTTAGGGAGAGTGCAGGAGCAACCATACGGATCTTCCCCTGACCCAGAGGAGTCCCAGTCCCCCGCCTCCAAGTAGAGGAGCGACAGACTCCTATGTAGGCATAAGGACAATGCACCTTTGGAGGAGCAGGGCTTCAGCTCAGCGTGCTATTCCCAGGTTTGAGTTTCAGAGCATGGTGGCTCCAGTCCGGCCTTAATCAGCACTGTGATCCTCCAGCTGGGAGATGATGGTGATCAGGTTCTGGAGGCCGAAGATGAAGCCACTGTCCTGGCCCTCGTGGACAACGCTGTCCTCCCCATAGTGACGACAGGTGGTGTGGGCAAAGTCAATCATGCGCACGTCCACAGCGGGGCTGCTGGCTTCTCCTGTGCTGCGGGACGAGCGACCGCTGCCGCTGTTGCTGCTTCCTCCTGCCACACCGCCGCTGCCACCTGCTGAAGAGGAGCGAGGGAAACCAAAGGCCCCTTCCTCTTCTTCCTCCTCCTCCTCGTCTTCCTCCTCCTCTTCATCTGAGGGCTCATCCTCATCGCCCTCTTCTCCACCACGGTGCCTGGGTCTAGTGGGAGTTCTGGGAGGTTCTCCATCGTAGATGATGAGCAGGGAGCTGGAGTAGAAGCGGTAGGACTCACAGGCCTCCAGGGCGGCTTGCATTTCTCTGAGCCTGCGCAGCACCGGGGACAGCAGCTCGCGACGCAGGCGGTGCCCGTCGTGGAAGAACTGGTACAGGGCCTCCTTGAAGCCTGCAAGGGTCAGCTTACGGCCGTGGTACTTATTCATGAACATCAGCTGGCCTGAGTCCGACTGGTACACCTGCAGGGGTCACACACAAACATGAGGACTACAGCTCCAAACATTAACAATTTAACTTTTGCCAGCAAATTAACACAGATTTCGGTGCCTCATTTTGGTGCCACTTTAAAATACAATGCCTGAGCTGCCGAATATTAAATCAATTATTGTAGTTGGGTTAGGTTTTTTTTATTATGTACATTTGTTAATAGTGTTTTGGATTTATTTATAAGTATAATTTAAACAGTTTAACAGTTAATATATTGTTTAATTTCTTTGCCTTAGCAATAAAAAAAGTTGTCCTTTAATGTTGTTGTTTGCGCATTATTTTAAAGAAGATATCGTGCTCCATTTAGGCACCGGCACCATTTAAAAAAATATTATTTTAGCACCGGTATCTGCAAAATCTAAACAATACCCATCCCTAGTTCTGTGTGCCATTCCATGCTGTACCTGCATGCCACAAAGTCGCACTCCAATGGAAGCAGATGTGCTCTGTTGGCATTTGCGGATCTGATTGGCCTTCTTTTCCTCTGATGCATCATCCCCATGCTGCCGTGTTCCCATCTTCAGGTCTAAGACACATGGTACTGCATAGCGCCATGTCAGGTTCTCCAAAAGGATGAATTCTGTGAGTGAGTCAAGGATCAAGTAACAACAAAAGACTATAAACTAACATACAGTACATCTTTATGTTAATAGGCAAGACCAATCCCACTATCAATTCATAGTTTATGCAAACATGGCCGAATGCGTACTCCACAGCAGACTGAGATAATTGGCATTTGCTCAGTGAAAGGATACTGTATTGGTTGCGGTGCTTTGAATTCTCCTTCATCCTCTGTAAGTGCTGCTGGTGACATTTGAGACTCCAGGGGTTGTGTTTGATCTGTGGCACCACGTTGCCTTTCTCCAGGCTGTAGTAGAGCACCTCTGCCTGCTGCTGCTGCACCTCGTCACGATTATAACTGCACAAGGGACACAGATAGAAGCGTATTAGAAATATAAGGATGGCTTTGTTATTATACAACTCATTTATGATGCGTCTCAGTGTCTATGATTTGCATTAGCGTGCAAAGGCGAGTGTGTCCTCACCTCATGATCTTGTCTTCCTTGCGGATCTGTCGGGCCCTGTCTTTGCTGTAGTTGTCATTCTCCAGAAGCAAAGAGGACTGCTTCTTGTTGCCCCACTTCAGCATCTTGCTCTTGGGCTCGCAGTCTGCAGAGGGGTCCTTGTTTTCCAGGTCCCCTGGTTCGCTGTGGAGGGGGTAGGCGATGAGGCACAGGTTCCCTTCCTCATCCTCTTCAAAGCTGACTGATACTACACCTGAGAGACAGAGAGAGACAAGGAGGAATAGAAAAGAGAGAGAAGTTGTTATTTCTACATGCTGTAATAATAATACTAATAATAATTTAGCCAAAACCTCCCAGAACAGCCCTTACCAACTGTTGTCTCCGCTCTTTAAAACCCATTTCTGCAAAGAAATAAGACACATCCAGACAGCCACTCATATGTGCACACACACACGCATATTCCATGGAGGCAGGAGATATAGCAGAGAGAAATAGATGGAAGAGGAAAACAAGAAGGTAGCATTCGATAGCATCAACAGCAGATGTCGTGTAATCGGAGCACTAGGAGTGTATATAACTCAAACCAGGAAAGACAGACACAAAATACCACAAGAGGCTGAGATGTGTGAGACTGGCCAGGACCTTTATTAAGCAACGACCACACACCGCCTTATGAAACAGACATAACTCATAATACAGAGATTTAGAGCTGTCAGCAATGACATGATGAGAAAACAAAGTGCAAGTAACTCTTTTCAAACCCACAAACAATCATGAAACAACAGCAAAATAAACTGATACAACTGTAAATGGCTGCACAACCACAATAGAGATATTCACAAATATGCCATGATTCAATGGCATATCAATCAGTCTATTCCCACAGGAGAATAATAATCCAGCCCTAAAAAAAAAAGTGATTGTTTGCACAAACATTTGAAGTCCATGTTGCGGTTCCTTTCAGGTGTGTCATGCTGTTTTATATAGTCTGTTTAGAAGAGATTATTAATAAAAAATTGACAAATCAAAAACAGACCAGAGAAAGAGGGGGAATGGGGCTAACAGATGTTTCTAGAACAGTCTAAACAATAAAAGAAACACTGTACACACTGCACCTTAATGTCAGTGGTAATTTATGATATGATCCATAAACATGCGCCCCAGTACCCCCCCTCACCCTAATAAAAGTCCCTAGAAGGGCCTGTGTACTGCACGTCTCTGTGCAGGGTGGGGGAGGCGTCACACTGCGAATAAACATCACAGCTGCAGGAGCTGATACAGACAAACCACAGACAGAGGAGGGAGGGATGGGGAGAAAACGGATCGAGATAGGAAGTGGCAGAAATATGGATACAGCATCCCATATGTTTATTGTATGCACCTCCATGCCAAAGCAAATTCCTTGTACTGTGAAAACTTACTTGGCAATAAACTTGATTCTGATTCTGATTCTGATTCTGATTCAAAACATAATAAACCTCACATCTTCATTCACGATATACAATCGCCACTGAATAACAATACAAGAACAAATAACAGTTTACTCAGGAAAAAAATAAATTAACCATAAGATGAGACTAGCTGGTGTTTAAAAAATAATACTCTGTGGCTTTGCGTGTTAAATGGCGGCCCCGAGGACCCAGCATCCATCTTTCCTCCGCAGCCTCAGCCCTGGCTGATGTCATGCGCAGTGACGTCATGCTCCTGCAGAGTTCTCAGGCTGTTAACTCTCTCCTGACCGTTCTCTCCTCTCAGAGCTGCACTGTCATCACTCTGCGTGAGCCAGTGTGGGAACTTGTGAGTCATTGTTTTATTTGCAGTGGGTGTTCAGACATTACTGCTAAAAGGTTCAATAAGGAAGATTTTTACTGCCCCATAGCACAACATGACTAAAATATAGCTGCAGGGGTTTGATGGAGTTCCAATATCAATACCAGCTGAGACTCTGGCTTTCACAGCTGACTTTCCGGCCCGTACCCCAAACACAACTCCCCCCATAAGTGATGGCATCACAAGACATTTCCTTCTCAAGCCAAAAAAGCAAATTGACAAAGCAGTGTTATTACAATATTTTGCATTGTGATATATACGCTGAATGTACAAAATATTAGGGACATCTTCCTGATATGGAGTTGCAGCCCCTTTTGCACAATCCACATGTCAGTTGTTTCAAAGCTTAAAAATCCTTCTCTAACTCCTCTGCTTCTCTTAATGAGGGAAATCAATAAGAGATAATGTATTTTGCCTGGATTCACCTCATCAGTGCACTTCATGAAAATGTCCCTAAAGTGTGACTACACTACTGATTACAGGCCACCGTAAACTGAGCCAGAGACCATTTGATGTTTTTGCACTTCCTTCCTCACCAGTAGGGGTCGATAAAACTCATTAATTACTTAGTGTCCCTTTTTAAAAAAATCATGTTTTCTACCTGCCTATATATCTTATGTACACACAGAGAGGCAGGAGGAGTGTGTCAATGATGTGGAACATTCCCCAAGGCACCAGAAGTCCTCTACTATCAGCTCTCCAAATCCCACTCCTCATCTCAGGTCTTTTTATAGTCCCACGCTGCATTTCTGAGGAGTCGGATACCATCGCGTGTGTCCTACCTCCGTCATCAGGCCCGCCGTGGGCCTGATGTCCGTATCAATGTACTGTGTATGATTGTCTGTGTGTGCCAATATAAGAGGGCGCTGAATACAACACTGTGGACTTTGAGACAATCTGGAACATGATATTCCACCCGGTGTATAGTGTTAGTGTGTGTGTGGTTAGGCCAAAATGTGTATTTGCATGTATGTTTCTGTGATGGACCTGAAACCAGACATGGAAATCTCCACGGCTCAGCGCTTCTCCTCTAATGATCTGTCCTATTTATTTTTGATCCTCCTGCAACTCTATCCCATCCTGAAACCGAAGCCCTCTTAAAAGCTAGACACGACACTCAGAGCGTTGGCCACTCATCCTCCTGGCAGGTAGTCAGGCTGTCAGCAAGGAGGCCGCTTACGCCCCCGCTCTAAAAGCAGAGGGTCACATCCACACTACCAATGACCCCAACATGAGTGACACTAGTACACAAGTCACACCGTGTCCGAGTGGCCGCTGAAAAGAAGAAATCAACTATCTACGGTTATCAACGAAAGACATTTTAGTAGTGTGTGTGTGTGTCATGTTCTTTGGGCTCTTATAGCAATCCATCAGACCCCCCCTCCCCCAGCAAAAATAATCTCCTTGTGCTGTAGCACCACCATCGTCCGCCATCTGTAATGTTAAATACAGCCAATATTGCACAATGCATTGCAATATATCAGTAGAGAGATGAGGACAAGGAGAGAGAGACAGGCAGACAGACAGGAGAACAGCAGAGAAATACTGTGCACATCACTCAAAAACACACATACTTGACTTGATGGGTGGGTTGATGCTTGGTACAACCCGCAAGGTTTGGGGTGAGGTTCTTACCTCTATACTGAGGGGTGAACTTCCTCATCTCGGGGGGGAGGCTCTTGTAGAATTGGTGCTCCCGGGGGATGAGGGGCTTGCAGATTGTCTGCTCCCCAAATCGCAGCACACAGGAGTGGCCTCCCACTTGGTGCACGAAGGGTTCAAGCATCACCCCTTTTCCGGGATAAGGTGTCCCGTCCGCCTGCATGAGGGCTTCCAGAGCGGGACTCATCCTCACTCCGCATCGGACAGCTGAGCTGGGGGGACCCACGGCGCGAGGGAGGCAAGAGGCTCGGCCGCTCGTTTGGCTCCCTATCCTCTGCTCTTCCCTTGTAGCTCGCAGGGGGCGCTGCCGGTCGCCTGCTCAAGCGCAGCAGTAAAAAACAAAGGGCAGAGCAGGAAGGAGAGGAGACGGCGAGAAAATCCTTTATTCCCTTCGCTTTCCTGGTCCGGGGATAGATTACGAGAGTCTTCCGTTGGGTTAAAATATTCCCTGTGTGTATGTACTTATAAAAAGGGTTATTTATACGGATCTAAAAGCTGTAGAAAACGTTTGAAGCAAATATGTGCTTCCGTCCTCCTCGGTCTCCGGCTATTACTGAAACTGACGTCGGTGCTGATCTCCGAGCGACAAAAAGATCACAGGCAGTTGCCAAGTCCCGCCTCTCTCCTTAAGAAGCCAATCACAGAGCCGCAGCTGTCGCTGGGAGGGGACGAGGCGCCTACGACAGGATCAAGTGGTTCAAGCAAACAAAGAGGAAGCAGGGAGAGAAATAGGGGGAGGGGAGAACAGGAAAAATACAAGGGACAAAAACATACATTCAAGGCGTTTTTCAAGGTACTCAGGCTACAACAGACAACAATATTTTATCGGGTATCGGGATTTTAAGTGATTCTTGCAACATAAAATAATGTTCTTGTCTATATAACTGCAGTAGAGAATTTGAATTAAAGGCAAGAGGGAAAGTGAATTTGCTGGTACTAGCAATTTCTGTTTCCTTTCATATCTGAGTAAGACAGTGAGGGGGGATGAAAACTGAAAGGAGTGCAGGGTGTTTGGTAATTTGTAGCCATAAGCTTGAAGTAGAGGTTGTCAAATGGCAAGTCAATAATTGTCAAATTAATGGTGACACATTGGTATAATTGCCATTAAGAAATTAGACCATGGTCAAGAAGACCCTTAATTTCATGGCAGTGATATTGTTAGTCTCAAATTTCTCAAAATTAAGACCACATTTCCCATAAACCCCATATATTCCTGCCATGAAGAGGATGTTGCTTCATCAGACAAAGGTTTTTCACTTTACATGTTGGAAGTGATGTTTCCATGGGCTTTTAACTCATTCCAGCATCTGCCATCGCGAGAAACTCTGAAAGCTTTAGCTCTATTTGTGTTAGAAGAACAGCAGCCCTCTTCCTGTTCGGTGCTGTAAAGCAATCTCCCTTTGTGCCGTAAAGCAATCCAGCAGATCTCCTGTGAAATCCAACCTGGTGGCACACAATGTAAAATGTAGTGTAGACACCAGAAGAGACTGGCAGTCTTCTTGGCAATGGACTTTTGTGTTTTATCCCAATGTCTCAAAATTAATATGGTAATGATTTATTGATGTTAAGACACTCATTATGGTGGTTCCTCTCACTAACAAGTGGAAGTGCACAACACCAAACACAAACAAACAGCTGCATTATCAGAGCACTGATTACATTTTCTCATCAGCACAGTGTGGGTCAGCCAGCAGTTAAATGGAACTTAAAGGGAAAGAAACTAACCAACTACCCATTTGACTAATCAATCACATTAACATAAACTTCACAGAACAACGCCCTTTTGCAATGATAAACATGCAGGGCAATGGCAGATAAACAAATTCTTTGCCACTACTAAATCATCTATAAATACACCCCAGATTAAGATTGACCTGAGGATCCCCTGAGGTTATTTCAAGCAAGAAACAGGGAGACAGCTACTTTGTAAAATAACTACTAGGCTACCAGGATCACTACTTATAGTATCTTTTTGAGAGCCCTAAACTTGGCTTGTATTATATTTTTTTCCAGAATCATACTATAGAAAGTGAAGACAACATATATTTTGTTTATGAGTACCTACTGCAAAAGTACCAACAGCAGGGAGTTGTAACAACAATTCAGAAATGGGAAGTTGTGGAACTGAGAGCTCCAAGTTCTGGTGTGTGTGAATAGGCCTACATTAGCATCAATTAATTTGGTTCAGTGTGAAGTAAAGGCTCTTTGCTGTGACTCTGTTAGTCGGGTCAACCAAAGAGCTTCAATAATACAAACCAAACTTGAAGTTTCCTTGTGAGTGGCCTAGTGAGCATGGCACACAAGCTAAGGTAGGCAGGCTCAGGTCATTATGGACGACTACAGCCTAATCATGCACTAATCCCCGATGTTCCAGTTCTGCACTGGGATTAGAAAAGGGAAGAATTGCCCCTAAGAAAGGATCCTAGACCCAGGGAGAGAGGGATTATGTGGTCTGTACTTGAACAGGACATTACTCTTCTCTGGCCACGGTCCCAGAGGCCGGGACTCCCTAGTGGTCTGGTGTGAAATGTGGCTGAGAGCAAAAGTTGGGAGAGGAGACAGGGTGTGTGTATAGCAATGTGTGTGTGCCTATGAGCGTGTGGGGGTACACACAGGGTTTCCCGGGCCTTCTGATCCCAGGATCAACAGAACAATGCTGACTCAATCATGCTAGTCCATCTTTTGGGAAAGGAAACCAAGGCAGTGTCACATTACGGTGTGAAGGACTGCAAAGGTGTAGAGGGCCTCAAAAGTGAAAGTGTGGTCAGGCATGAAAGTGTGTGTGCTCAGGTGTTTCCAAACTTCAGGGAAGACATACATTAGGCCCATTCTGAAATTACTTTTATTGTTGGATATGATCAAAAATGGAGAAAACACTGTAGAGAGCGAAACCTCTCAGAAAAGTACATATTTCACATTCTGTCTGTCATTGTGATACTACCCTCTAGCAAATGAAACAACACTAACATTAAACCCTGGCACATTTTGCTGGGGACCCACTGCATCTCCCCAGAGCCCACTTTGCTAGTATTCATGATATTTATGTGTGTGTGTGAAGGGTATGACTATCCCGGTCAGCCTGACCTGATGGATGCGTCAGTGTTATGTCAGCTTAGCGCGGCCTCCCTTCTCATCTCACGGGCCTGTGCCCTGGGACAATAGGCCCAGGCTGTGCTATAGGGCCTTCAGTCCTGCTATGAAACAGGGCAGTGATGCAACCTCTAACAACGTCCTTCATGCACATTGTATAATGCTTGGCCTTCTAGAAACACAGCAGTCACTGGAAACCCCATCGACTAGAAATACAGCAGCAGTCACTAGAAATACAGCGTTCTACACATGCAATAGCAGTTACAGAAAAATGACAAAATGAATTTGAAATGTTCTTAAATGGCCCAGGAATATTACTGTTAAATCCAGTGTCGTATCTGCACCAGGTCTGGTACTTAAAGATTTTTCTGTGACTAGCTTTGCTTGTGTTGATTGATCTTGCCTTGTCTGGCCTGTTTCAAATACAGACTGACCCAGCTCTGTCTGGCATATGGCTTTTTTGTGGCCAGGCAGACTGGTGGTGGGACAGATCAGGGTCATACAACATCTGAAAGTGAGGTGTTAGTAGAACACAGAGGAAGCCATCATGAGCCGACTGTATGATCAGAGCAGTCTTTTCAATAAGAAGACAGATTAGGTGGCTGTTTGCAACTGTGATATAGACTGTTGGACCGACTAACTGCACATGTTATTGTTTGACCGGATTATGCACTTTAATCTAGCATACCAATATTGAGTATACTTATATATGAGTTATGTGTACATGTCATGATAATTGCATATTTACATACATTTAACATTTACATCTAGATGTTTCATGTGCTAGCTTTGTGCAAATTTCCATGACTACAGAGAATAAATGATACTCTACTGCATTAGGTAGCGTGACCTAGACAGAGTGACCCATCTCATCTCCCTCTGCCTCTACCCACATGAGCTTAGCAACCACTCACAACAACACACATCTGTCTGGAGTTTGGCCCAGTTTGATGAATTCTCTCAAATAGTAGACGGTCTCACACAAATGGATAGCCTTAACTAACTTAAAACGTGGCCGTGCTCAAACATCTGCACAATACGTGGAGTGTGAGGACGAGGGAGGAGGGTGTATGAGTCCTGGAGGAAGAAAGAAGAGGACACAATACAGTCAGTCAGAATTAGGGGTAAAATGTGTGCTGTGAGACAGGGAGGACCTTGGCAGTCCTGTATGGGGAAGACATCATGATATTGTACTGCCAAATTCACATCTCGTTTTCCCCTGGCTCCGTGCCTCCTCACGTTCTCTCCCATACACGTGAGGAAGTAAAGTATGAGTGAGTATGAGAGCTGCATGGTCACAGAGAGTGATGGGCCCATTTGCACCTTCACTTACAGGCTGCGTAAATATAAGTGTGTTGATAGTGATGAGCGCTACTGACACTGACACCCAATGCCAAGTCAAGGACAGCCTTGTTTACCCCTGCGTTCCCCACCACCCTGCTCCTCACATCATTCCTTCGCTCTTTCCCTCTCTCTACAATGGAAAAAATTATCTGATCACGTAACTCTCATTCCATGACTATAAAAATACAATCAAAGCAACTGTTTGTCATCTGGTATACTTTATCAATGCCAGCACCAAGAAAAACAAACACCAATCATAGCACAGTCCAGACCAATAATACAACATGATGAATGTGTCTAACAATCAGTGACAAGGATGAAGGATCATGTGCACATGGATAGCAATGAGAATGCTTGCGGTTGCACAGTAAATACAACCATATAAAACGTGCAGGATGGGGCAATACCAGTGATCCAGTGCAGGGATGGGACATTGATCCTCCTCTCTCCTGCTGCCTTGTGAGTATCCAAACAAAAAGCTTGGTCATAAATGCTCTTTCAACCAACAGTGAGGGTATGTAAAGTAACTCCCACGTGTTGCTTATCTGTCTAGCGGCCAAACCTAAAAGCCTCTATTGGTGAGTTGTTGTTTCTATAGTGTTTACACAGTGAAGGGTTATCAAAGGCAGAGGGGAAAAGTGGACAGGCACTTTCACACAGACTGATAAATGCTCAGGGGAATAGGTTTCTAAAAACAGCACACTTTTCGATGCCAGGGGTAACAGAGGATCAGTGACAGAGTTCATTTTAACCATCAGAACTTGGACAGAAGTATAAACAAAAGTTGACTGTAATATGCATTGAATCAAAACAGAAGTTGCACTTCAACTGCCCAATTATTTTAAATGTAGTGACTTGAACATCTCAACTGGTGAATTTCATAACCGCAATAGACTTAGTTGTGTCTCCTTCATTGGTGGAACCTTTCAATATTCTACCACATATACTCTCTGACCTCGTGTTTAGACAGCGATTCTTCAAGTCCACTGAAACATTCCTAACGTACATTCATGAAGTTGAACATAGTCTATTAAATTGTAACACATACCTGTGCAGAGACCCATGTCTATAGCTGCAGGAAAAAAGCCTGGCCTCTCTGATCCCTGTAAACTCAGAACTTCCTCCAGCTTACAGCTGGTGAGAGACTTGTAAATGTGTCTATGCAACTTTGGCTGAACATCCCTTTGCATGCAGCTTAATATTCCAATGAGAAGCAAACTCAAATTTGAAAACATTAATAATGTATAAATGGGCTGTCGAATGTACAGCGTATCATGTGCATATGAGTGAAAGTTGAGAGCATGCACAACATTGTATACTGGCACAGTTAGACAACATAGCATAACATATGCTTGGCGTACTGCCAGGTGTCAGGAAGACCCCTAACAAGTGATAGAGATAAATGCATGCAGTCACCAGATGACTGACACCAGATGATTGCAGTGTTTAAATTCGCTGCAGCCTCTTTAAGTTGTTGGAGATAATACCATGCTATCAGCCCGACGCCTCCTATCAGCCCTTCACTGAACAACTATCTAGGCCCTGACATACTTAGAAGGCAACATCTGACGTCTGCAGGGGGTGGGCCTGGTTCAAGGTGAGGCCCCTCTGGATGTATGTTTGTAAACATGTATGTCATGCTGTAATGTGAGGCATGGGGAATTTCTCAGGTGAAATGCTATCATGATTTATTGAGTGTGTGAACAAACAAATGCCTGGGAGGGTACACAGTTTACGTTTTTGTCTATTGTGAGGGCCTTCACTCACGTGCTTGCATTGAAAATAGATAGGAGACATGTTTGACTGCCTCACTGTTATGGCCCAGTTTCAACACCCAGTGGATCGATGCCTCAGCTCTGCACTAGCAAATCACCATGGGAACAGTCTCAAGAGGACAGTATGCATGTGAGCAGTGTGGGAAGAGAGATCCAAGACCTTGTTGGTTTGTGGTAAATTAATACCAGAAATGTAATGGTTATGGGAGGATTAAAGTTTCCATGGAAAAGTATAATATCTGTGTAAAGTATCCAACAAATGCTGTTCTCTCTGACCTTAATCTCATCCTTCACGTAAACATACACACAACACATTTCACAAGTCCAGGTCTGTTTATATATAGCACCTGTGGCTCCTGTCCACCTATCAGTCATTGCTGACTGTCATTTTTAAACACCTACACCCAGCCAAATTAGCCCCCCACCCCTGACCCCTGACCTCTGATAGATAACTTCAAGTGTGATGCTGCAGGGGATTGCACAATAATACCAGCTCCTTACCTTATTCTTATGTTCCCCCAGACCTGAAGGCAAAATTGGGTCAGATTTCCTGTCACTAGCCCAGGATCTGGGTGGTCAGGTTCTGACTGCATGCGGGCTTTGGGTCCTGTCCAAGCCGCTGCACCAAGCCTGTTGCACGTGCTCGGCCTCAGGCGCTCACCCACAGCCCCGCCTCCCTGCCCCACATCCTGCCTGCCCCACCATCGCATCCACATCCCACCAAAGTCAAAGGCTAGTAGGTGTTGCTTACAGGGGGCCTGCTTGTGTGTGTATATAAATGTGTGTGTACAAGTGCTAGTTGGTAGGGAATTTCTGAACACATCTTCAGGTGGTGCAACCTTTCAACCTCCACCTAAACCCTCCACCTTCCTGCAGATCCCCTCGGCAGTACATTGCAAAACATGTCCATCTTAACAAGTTATCTAGTCTCAAATTCTTTCTGAAAGTCTCATTTTTATTAAAAACAATTGAAAAACGGGTGAGATTAACTGCACTTGTTTTCAATGCAGTTTCACTTCAGGAATTAAAGTGTCAACATCTTGAAACAAGGAAGAATAAGGCAGAGTACTCTACTAATATCAAGAAAATAACACTTGATTTTTAATTGGAAACAAGTGACATTATCTTACCTCACTGGCACATTTTTCTTTTTTACTTTTTTAATTTTAAGATTCCACTAGACGAAATGTTAAATGGATTTCTTTCCAGTGTAAAGTAAATCTGTCTATGTCAGTGTTTCTATAAAGAGGGTTATAGTCAGAGATTTTCCCCCTGTTAATCCCAGAGCTGTATCAACACTGTTTGAAAAGTCCCTTCTCACCACAGCAAACCTTTTGGCTAGAACATGACTTCTCACTATGCCGACAGTCCAACTAGCTCTCAACACCTCCACTACTTAGGAACAGACTGCAGCTCTCATATGGAACGGTTTCCTGAGAAAGACACACACTGGCGGACACAGAGAGACAGGGATAAATAGAGCCAAGACATGAACTCAAAATTCACATGTGGTGTCCACGTGAATACTAGAAAACAAGAGAAGAACTTGACATGACAATAGATGAGGGTTACTGGCAGATAACTCACAAATGCATCCACAGATAAGCAGCACAAGCACCGAAAAGTAGCATAGTTTTCTAAAAAGGGATAAATCAAAAACTTTCCTCCTTATTGATATGCAGACCCATTCGTGAACTACATGCAAATGGACATTCAGTACCAGTTCACTCCCACATTAGGCCCAGTCGCTGCTTCAAAACCAAGCAGTGTTCTCACTCTGCTTCTCTTATCCAAACCAGTCAACACTGCAAAACTTGACAGAACAATAAGAAAGAAACAAACAAACACAACGCAAAACAGCGCAATTTACTCATTTTGGGGTGGTACACACCCATTCATAATGTAAAAAGTATTAATCTTATTAAATGACATGCAATTTAGTTGTGGGTTTTAACCAAATTTGGATTGAGTCCAATACTGACAGTGAACCTAGTACAGTCTTGCATGCCTGGAAAGCTTGGTGGGTGGAGACTGTTGAGAAAAAGAAAAACAAACTGTATAACCTCATGGCCTATATCACCTCTTTTCTCTGGAAGAAACGTGAGTTATCTCTGGTATCTTCCCTGGGGCTTTCTCAAAACCTGGGGATTATGGACTGAACTTCAATGGGGGGCATAGGTTGTGAACTGCACACTTTACACAAAGGAGATATGTGAATCCACACACACACACACACACACAAACATCAACTGACGACACACCACGCTGACACAAGACAAACACTCAAGCATCACAAATGAAGTTTGTATGGCCTACATACGTCCTAAGATTTAGTGAGTCGAACTATGTAAAGATTTAGTCAATAAAACATGATCTGAAGTGTTGTTGACTAGTGGCATACAGAGACCCATGACAAATCGACCAAGTCTGCCTTTCTCCCTGCAGTTCACTGTACAGTAATGAGTTCCATATGACCAAAAACGGGCGAGAGAGCGAGCAAGAGAGAGAGTGAGATTTATGAAAACAAAACTCCTACTACTCTCCACGTGTTGCACAGGATGTCACGTGGAGCCTAGCACTGCCAAAAACTAGACACCCTCCAGTATTTCAAAATATTTTGATTTTCACACACACACACACACACACACACACACACACACACACGCTTACACATAAATACAAGTATTCTCTCTGAACTCCAGGCATACACACTGGAGATTCAGCCCAAAGTAAACAAGGCAGGGAGACATTAGCCATTCAAGGACTTCTGTGATACTGAAGTTCATCCACTCACATGGAAATACTCATGTCTTGGTCTCCGTTTTAAATCAGCACAACCTTCCCAAGAAAACTCCCTCAGAGCTGAGCTTCAAACTGCCTCCTAGAAAGCCTACGCTTTATTTTTCTCTGACCTAGTCTCCATCTTTCCAGTCTACCTCAACTTCTGGTGATGAATATGCTTTAAAGTTTTTTGCAAACCTTGTAACAACACACAGGATTAAATGGGCTCCTAACTAGATGAACAGTTGAGTCAGGTTTTTCAGTCTTGCCGTCTGGGACAAAAAGTACACCTGCGTGTCCCCATAATTCAGATTAATGAATATGAGATAAAATGCTGCCTTTGTTTTTTTTTTTGTTTTTTTTTAGCTCTGAGACAGAATGGTGGCTGGTGAAAAATGCAACTAAGTTTCTCTTTAGGTGCAAAGGTCATCAGCAGAGTGTCCTCACCCTCATGTGTTGTTTCATTGTCAAGTGCACTTTGGTATATGCCAGTTTTCTTTTCTGTCTCCAGGCAAATAGAGTAAACACCATCTGTTAAAAGTCAGGACCAAAACTCCTCCCCACTTGGCGGGAGAGAAGGGAGCATGTTTTTGTTTTCAGCTGCAGATGTAAGGGCTCTTGGAGTTCCCTCACATATCAGTGGGTGTGCATGCCTGTGTGAGCATGTGTGTGTGTGTGTGTGAGCATGTGTGTGTGTGTGTGTGTGTGTGTGAGCGAGAGTGAAGATGGAGGGAATGCAGGCCTTTCGTACGCGCCAGCTATATTATGTAACGCTCCAGTGGATCCAATCTTATCTAAACCCCATGACATTATATTGAACTGGAGTACAGGCTGTCCAGAGGTAGTAGCTCTAAACATGAACAAAAACATGCGGCCACAAACACTTTCACAACCAGTTTCACAACCACCATTAAACTGAAGAGCATCTAGTTGAACCCAATGTGATGTACTGGATATTGCTGACAACAGTACATTGTTTGTTGAAACACTTTTTGCCGGCTTTACATTAAAATGAATCTTACATTTGAGATAGTGGTTGTTGTGAGATAGCTTAGTTACTTGTTGGGTTTGTAGATTAACAATTGGCTATTTGCTGTATGATTTCATTTATCTGTAATGATACTGGATGCAGCTAACTTGCATTCTTGCAAAAGTGGCAATGATTTGCCAATGATTTTTTAACAAGCTAAGTAAGGTAAAACTTTGGACCTTAATTGTGATTAATTGTGATCAGGCTTTGTACAAAAAGGCAAGATATGCTAGCTAGTTCTAATTTTACCTACAGTCTACCCTATGCTAAATCAGACACATCATGGACTTGATTGTGGCTGGACATTATCTGGGTAGTCCTGGGTAGTAAGCATGCTAATAGTTTGTGCTGAAAACTTATGTGCGAAGTTGCTCACTGTAAACATGTAGCCAGAGTGTTTAGTGTGAGTGATGGTTAATGAGTGACACACAGTCTGCAGGACACAGTCAGACCGCTGCTACAAAACCTATTTAGGGTAAATGTAGCAAATCTATGAGCTAAAGTATTGCATGTGTCAGGTATTGAGGTTAGCTAATAGATAGTTCCCCAGTTGCCTAAGCAGAGAAAATGTAAACTAGTACAGTGGGGCACTGAGACTGCAGACTGTAAACATAGATCCAGTGTAAGAGTGTTCAGTATTTGAGTGCTGTCTGCATTCCTGTGTGGGATAGCTTGTTAGTCACCCGGTATCCCATCCCCTTACGCATAGTATAGATTTGAGGTGACAGGAGAGATTTAGTTTGGAGATACTGAGTACACCTCTCAAATGCTGAAATTTCCTCAAGGCTGATATATCCATGCTCTCTACCTCTATGGGTCACTCCATGTGGACGCTAGGAGGAATCCTTCTTGTGCAAGTTAGACATCACTGTGCAATGTCAAAGCCATATCTTCCCATATGAGTGTCTGCATGATGTGATGACGTTTTGTCACACAACTCAGCCCAGTCCAACTCAGACAGGACCAGACCAACACCAACCAGTTTTTCTAACAGAGCTCAGGTCAGCAAGTACTCCAATACAGCTGATTGGTGCTATCATGGTGAGAAAGCATCAATACCTACCACTGCTAAAGCTGATTTAGACAAGGCCACTATTGACTCCACTATCCCATACTAAATGGGCTCAGCTCAGGTTTTTCTGAGTCTAGAGTGCTGCTCTCAAATCTGCATGGTAGCTATTCAATAGAGACTTGCTGTTATACATTACCCAGATGGCTTATTGACTTGTATTGACTCAATAGCTATATTATTTACATCAGCAGCTCTTTGAAAAAGCCATCCCAGTGATTTCTGGTGCTTTGCTGTAGGGGCGAGAGAAGTCCTGCATCATGTTTTCCCAGGGCTGCGGACACACAAGTTACATTAGAGAAGGAAAGAGAGTGATAGTGGAGCAGGTTGAGAGATTCCCCAAACATCCATTCCTGATCCCAAAACCGAAGATGAATTCCTGGTATTCCACTGGTTGGAATTGAGACAGAGGGCACACAGACCTGCAGGTCATCAGACTCACATCAAGGTCTCAGAGTTTATCTGTAATTAGAGTAAATGTAAATGGGTTAGTATCTGAGGGCCTACATAAATACACCTTACACACCACTTGGCTTAAACCTCTCTGCATTTATAATGGGAAAACAGGGTGCTGATATGTGTTCTACAGACTAGAACATCATCAGAGGCCAAGTCAGAAACTTCAATAGACTGTAACTTCAATAGCCATGTAGAACTCTCCTTGTCTTATCCTCAGATAGAGAACCTCTGAAATAGGTGGACAGACTGGCACACAAGAGACTGATTTGTGAAGGTTAGGGTACCTGTAACTTGAGCTTGGCTGTTTAAATTTCAGTTTCAGGCAACTGAGGTTTGAATAATTCACAGCTGTAGACCAGAGGTTGAGCAGCATTTCACAAACGCATACACACACACACACAGGGGTGATATGTAATTCACAAGGGATTTGTTCCATGTACATGAAAGTGGTTTGTTTTGTTAAAGATTTGCACCCATACACACAACCATGCACTTGAACAAGAGCTGACTCCTGTGAATCTGAGTTATAGATGCTGTCCTATTCCTGCTGAAACATCATTAACTGAAAGAAATGGGTTGTAGGATTTGTTTGGTTTTTCTGAAGAAACGTCAAAGTGCTGACTCAAAATGGAGACCTGAACTTCCCCATCGCTAACGCACACACATGCCACACTATGCAAATTGAATGAGGGCTAAAAAAGGACTGCTGTGTAAAAACTAGAATGAGAAGCACTAAGGACTTAGCCTCATTATAAATAGAAGCTGCCACAAATGTGGAGTGAATGAGCAGCTGTAGAGGCGCACAGGTCTACTATTCACGTGTCGTGATTTTGTCTCACTTCCCATGCATTTGTGTGTCCGTCTGCAAAACGAGTTGATCGATAATGCATTAGGCTACTTGTTTTGAATCAATCTGTATGGCTACCCTAGGACAGGCCAATTGATCCGTAACATTGTGACGCCTGTGTGTGGCACCTGATGTGGAGTGTGCTTCAATGTGACATTGGTGTCTAGTCCGTTTGAGTTTGTGTGAGTCACTGTTAGTTTGAGTACAAGACACCAACGTTTCTATGTTCATATGAATCCAACATTAGGGTTGATGCATCCCCAGACAGCTGGTGGATGTAGGTCATGTTATAATGTGCATTTTATCTTGGTGATCTATCTGTTTCAATTGCCACCTTGCATAAAACATCATCATGCACATTTTCTGTTTAAATAGACATGGGGAAGTAAAAGGAATGCCCTTCCCTATATATGTATTAATGCTAATGTTAATACTATTTGCAGTGTTAAGAACGAGCATCTAAATATGTGTGTGTGTGTGTGAGTGGGTGTGTGCATCAGGCTGCAGCTCTGTGAGTGAGTTTATCTAGGTGCCAGCTCCAAGCAGCAGTAGTGGGGTACTGCGGTGTTCTGCTTACTCTCAGCGCATGTGAAGACAGATGCACGTTTTTGCAGAGCTTAGCAAGACACCCCAAAAAGCTGCACTCCTCCATCCTTCCATCACTCACTCTTTCTTTGTGATCAAATTTTTATTTTGTTTCTTTACAGCGTCACTCACTCTTTCTAAAACTCTCTCCATCTCTTCTGGTTGCTCTCGAATGCATCTGTCCCTCCTCCTCCTTATACTGTTCAGTCACTCCTCAGTCATTCCTTTCCTGCCTATGCCCTTTTGTATTGTATTTATGAATAATAATAAGCTATAGACGTCTTCAAAATATTCAACATTTAATCATCCAATTAATCATCAATCATTCCATTAGTTTTCCTCAATTGTACCATGTAACCTTGCCTTCCTCTCTTCATTCAAAGTGTGAACATTTCCCCCTCACGAAATATTGAAGTCACATCTCATCGTTTACCTCTTTCACATGAGTGTATTTTTGTCCTGTCCCTCCCCCATCCCACCTGCATCTCTCCACTGCCACCCCTCTCTCTCTGCTGCAGTGTGGAATTTTCCAAGCAGAGCGCTGCAGTGTCTGGGCTTGGAGCGATAGCGTAAAGGAAGATTAGAAAGAAAGAGACCGCTACTTAACGCACACACCGCAGCAAACCTGAGCCATTCTGCTGAAGGTCACACCATCTCATCTGACTCCACACGTTCAGTGGAAAAATACCAGACAGATGACAGTTAGAGATGAGAGAAAAGAGATGGAGGGAAAGCACCCAGTAGGAGCTGGATGTGTTTTTTACGATACTGAATATTGAGACTATTGTTTTAGCCTTGCGGCTTGACTGAGGGAACACTGGATAAAGTCTTATTTTAAATTACTCAGTGATTACTTTGCTTGTTCATTCATTAATTAATTAATTCAGTCATTCATTCATTCTCTCACAGCCTATAATCACTAGGCACTAACTGTGCCTACATCCTCTCAAAAGATTCCACAGTGCAATAATTTGCCTGTGAAAAGAGAGCTTTGTATTGTGTATAGTGAGGGGCTCATCAGTCTCTATAGATACCTGGCACCCTGTATAGAATGAACCCTGAATGAAAGCCTTGTACTTCACTGTAATGTAAGTACAGTGAATCTGACTAAGCTAGCCCAGCCAAGTTCATTTTCAGATTAATAACACACAAAATAAATCACTATAAAGGGAGGCTAGCAAATTCACAGCAGTAGATAGATTGGTTGTAAAAGGGGAATATCTTCCAGCCATTAATCGAGCAAATGTCCCTGCAGGCAACATAGTCATGACACAGTCAGATGTCCCAGCATTTTTAATGTGAAAGTGGAGGAGGTGCCTGGAAATGTGTTGATGACGTTGTGTGATTGTGACGACTGTGCGGGAATATGGGCTTCTGTGCGAATGTGAATGCGTGCGGTTGAGGCCATTTAGTGGGTAAATGACTAGGGCAGGTTTTGCTGCAACCTGATGGGACAGCGTGAGAATGATGACGTCGTCCAGTGGTGGTGAGCGAGAGGGAGAGCATCTCTAAACGGTTTGTCATTGATCCGCGTCACCAGTGATGTGTGGGACATGACAGCAGTGCCTGTGCTACTAGGCCTGTTCAAGACCATCCGTTCACGATCATACACACACACACACACACACACACACACACACGCTATAATAATAATAAAACTATATACAAAAGAAAAGCATCAATAAGTAAACTATCTTCAGTAACACATTATCATGCATGTAATACATTACATGCATGAAAAAAACACAATCATTATTTCATCCCAAAACATCAAGCATCTCTGCAGAGTGTAGCAACTGCATTGTAGCTTTGGTACATTGGTATAGAATGGATTACATATAATTGGATTACAGTAACTTTACATAACTGCAATCTGCTAAAGAGTTTACAGTTACCATTACAAACAGTTGCAATGAAGACCAAAATGATGAGATTACAAATATTTAAAAAAAAATGGAAGCGGTTACATATTAAATCATGCAACATCACAGTCTGTAAATTGGAAAAATTGTTCATTGGATACCAACTAATCCAAAGATCACTTAGAGTAATAAGATTACTGATCTGATGCCACCCAGTCCGGCCTTTGAATGTGTCCAGATAAGGCTGTAATCATGGGACAAGGTCTCAGAGGTTGGTAAGAGGCCAAGAATGGTGATGGGTGGAGCAATGGCAGCAGTATGGGAAAATTAGTTAAGCAGGCAGGACGTATATGAGAGGTATGTGGGGTAACGATGCCAACCAGCATGGATGTGCATGTGACAAACCTCAGCCACTCCTCCGTGAATCCCCCTATCATTTGTAGCCCTCTTTCCATCCCTCTCTCTTTCTGGCGCCAAGGGAAACCAGACCCAGTGAGCCTTAGTGACAGGAGGGGTTTTATGGGAATCCCGAAGGGCCTGGGATCTGGGCCAGTTCAGGCCACCGCCACAGGTGCCAGTCATATGTCCTTGTACGCACAATCTCAGGGACATGGGAAAGGCAAGCTGTACCAGAAGAAAAGGTGAAGAAAGGGTGAAGTTAGGTAACACCCAGTCAACAGGGAAATCTTCCACAGGTGCAAGGCCCAAATGAAGCATCCTCACATCAGACCCTCACTTAACACATGTGATCAGTCTATTAGTGTCTCACATCAATGATGGGTGCATTATTTTCTCTACCAGGCTATATGGGAATGCGTCTGGCCATCTGGCCTATATACTTTCAGCCTGTCTGACTCAATTTGTCCTCTGGAGTAATCCTGGAGTTGCATAACTCTGACCCCCGAGCCCACCACCACGACTACCACCACTAAATCCCAGAGATCAAGAAAGGGATCAAACAAAAGGAGGGCAGAAAGAAGAATAAAGAGACAGGATGAAAGAGAGGGGGGGACAGGGATGTAGAGCTGCTGGACTGGCAGGCAGTAGCAGGCATTTGGCCCTCTCCTCTGAGAACACAGACTGGGTGAGAACACTGTGACAGCAGACTGAGGGCATGCCAGAGAGAGAGAGCGGCTTAGGCTGTGAAAACAAATTTCAACACACACTCACGACGAACACTGTGTCCAACATTTGCAAAGCACTGTCGGGCAAAAAATATGCAGAAGCAAGCAAGTTGGGAAAAGTGAAAATTTAAGCCAGCAGGAGCTACACTGGTTTGAGATAATGAGACGATGCAGCTGAGAAGCCAGGAGATTTTCTGGGTTAGTCTGTATTCTCCACCTGTTCTCCCTGAAGGAACACACAAGTCTCTAATAAGAAGTTCTGCTGCGAAAAAGAGCAAGGAACTGGGACAGGCCTCTTCAGGCACAACATCAACTATGTGAGGAAGTTAGAACTGGGAAAAAAGGAGCAACCCAGAACATTTCTTAGGTCTGGCAGCGCGAGGGGATGGGATGGTGGAGGTAACCTTCAGAGACACAGCTAAAAACAGCTCAGCCTTTTAATGGGAGAGAAAGAGAGGTAAATTACAGCCTGCGCCAGAGAATGAGAGGTCACATTCGCTGTTAAAGAGAACAGCTTAAATATAGCCAGAGAGAGCGAGAGAGACTGACAGGGAGAGAGAGAGAGAGAATTCTTCAGAGCTCGCTATCGCTTCTCTCCATACATCTCTTTGCAAAAATTTCCACCCCTCCCTCTATGTAAGCCCATCTCAGCTAAATGCTCCCCCGTGAGTCACGCTGTGAGATACAGTATCTGTAACACCCCCCTCAGCCTTTTCATCCTGCTCCAGTGAACTTCCCCTACACCGATGCCATAAGATGGTGGAGCCGCTTGGAATGTGCCGTAAGGATTATACCGACCATCTGTGTGTGTGTGAGTGGAATAAAATCACTATCACACATTTAGGCATAGATTTGGAGCAAGTCATAGTTTTGGAGCACAGATATTGGATAATAGAAAGAGTCACCTTCTAGTAAAGTTTCCTCACAGTTTCTCTCCATCTCCTCTTTCATCCCTTTCTCTCTATATCCCTTCTTTCTTCATTCCCTCCATGCCAGACTTCCCTTCCGATGGCCATGCTTGGAGCTCCGGAGGCTCTGGTTGCTGGATTCCCTCATCTCTCTCTTGCGCAACATGAAGATGAGAAGTGAGATGTCAGATTCGCTGTCACCACCTACGACGACTGACAAAACACCCACATTCTCCTCACACCCAGTCACAGCCGCACACCAAAGACACACTAAGCGAGAAGCAATAAATATATAAATAAAAAACATTCATGGAAGAGGTGTGTGTGGAGGCTCTTGCCATTCATCTCCTGTGGCAAGCCAGTGTGTCAGCAGAGCTTAGGTGACCTGGAACCCCATGCAACCCTCACCACAAGGAGCAAGCCTCAGCATAAATCTAATGGCAGTGGGTTAGCATCACTATCGCCATGTCCTGCCCAGATATAGTGTCCTTTTGCTTACGTAAGGTCCAGGGAAAGTGATCTACTTTTGCACGTTACAGCAGCACAACTCACAGCAACCACACTAAAAGTGAGACGAGTGACACAAGCAGTCCAACTCTACAGACTCTAATTTTTATGGTTCAGGAAGGAAGAACAAAGATAGAGGATCTTGCAAGGTATGACTAATATTTAATCTTTCTAGATAGCATGATGACAAATTCTTTGGATGGGATAATTATGTGTAGGGGGCTGAGGTTATATAAGGCTGTCTGATGTTAAAATGCCTGCAGACAGCGTTGCTGAATGTGGCTAGACATAGAAGGCAACTATAATAATCATATTTTAAAGCAGTGTCGTGCACAGACTCTGGGAGGGGCAGGGGCAAAAACGTCTAAAGGCATGATGCTCCTCTGGGGCGCTCTGGCGGCTCAGTTGGCTAAGTCACACAACATGGGCCTGTGACGTCCTGGATCTGAATCCAGCCTGGGACTCCTGTCACATGGCTTCTTCCCTGACTCTCTTCACTGTGAACTGTCTAATAAAACTAGGAAGGTCTGGGGACATGCTCCCCAAGGAAGGAATTTTCTGCTTTTAAAAACTCATTTCTGATTAGTTTTGTACAGCAGCAGCATGTACATACCCTTTCAAGGGAGATAGAATTAAAGTGCTGATCTCTCACTGAGTGTAATTCATGTAATTCAATCTAAAAATGACAGGTGTAAAATGAAAGTTGGCAGTTTTTTATCTAATTTCATTCATTTTATCTGCACATATTGATTAAGAGATGGCGACAAGTGTCTTATGATTACATAGAGAGGATGAAAACATGCATGCGGCCTTAAATGCTCACTGCTGACCAATGTGAGAAGCCACTGTGGCCCGAGCCTCAGTCAACCAGGAGGGTGCTGACGTCTGGCTGCACTGCACCGTCTTCATGAGCTGCTGTGCTGTGTTTTTTTCTGCTAGCTCTGAACTACTGTGCAGTACTCTGTGCATCTGCCTGGCTTGCACTTTTTTGATATCTGTCAACGCACATGACCTGTGCTTGTTTCTGTACATATCTTTGTGTATGAGATGATGCATATACTGGACACACGTCTGTATGTATGCTACTTACGTCTGAAAATGCCCATTTGCATGTCCAACTCATTTCTGTAGATATATTATCTCCATTTGTAAATTTTACAAGGTACCAACATAGCTAACAATACACATCTGCACATTCAGTTACCTGCATCTGTAAATCTGATAATGTAATAACGTATTGTATTTATTTGACCATTTGGACACATTTCTGTATATGCCTTCTTACATCTCCACATGTGATGCGAATAGTTAGTGATGCACACTTGCACATCTGCTTCAAATCCGACCCTGTCTTTTTTTATTTATTTGTTGTATTATTCTCATTATATTCAGTTGTGATAATTACTTGTGTAATCTTTAGTACTCCCTCTCTGTCTTATTAATATCTATATCTATATCTTTATTCTTCTATATATATATTTTAATATTTATTCTGCTGCTGTGACAACCTAATATCCCCATGGGAATATTTAATGTTTCCTTTAATCATTTAATCGTATCGAATCTATTCTAAGGAAAGGATGTCTCTCTGGTTGGATAGTTGCAACAGTATGTCCAATTTTGTTTCCATCAAACTCATAATCCTGGAAGAAGAGTTGTACTAGTTGCCTAAGTATTTAGGTACTGGCAGCAGTGGAGACAGGCCATAGCTGGTTGTTGGCTGTGTCACATGACAGTGTGTGTCTGTATCTACGTCAGTGCAGCCTGGGGTCATGCTAACCCTTTCACCTTGCATTGTGAGCCTCGGGGATGTGGTAAGGCAACACCAGGCACTCGCTGATGTGTGATGGGTTACTGGATACATCTAGGCCACTGGTCACTTGTGATATAAGATCACCTTGCACAATCAATATGCATTAGCTTCAGATTATTGACTGCAGTGGATCTACTGGAGTAAAAGTTTCAGCCTGGCAAGACTATTAGATGCAATCTAGGTTACAGTGACTGATATTTGATTTTTGATATTTTCCTTTTGTTTTAAATTAAAAAAAACGAGCTAAACATGTTTAGGTTTGTCTAGTCATGGGCAATAATCCCATGTGTGAAAGCAACTTACAAAAGCAATGAGCGCATAATAAAAGTCTAGTTTAGGGAAATGAAAGTACAGTTTTTCAACATTCTCAGAGAAACCAAGTTAGAGAAAGGCCACACCAGATGCCTTCAGCCAATGTGTGTATTGGGGAGTACATTAATATTCTAATGTGACACAGTTAGAACAGCCTGAGGCAATGTTCCTGTTTTTAAAAGCAGCCTGTTGTTCTATCTTGTAATACTGTATCTAAATGTAAGTTGAGCTGATATTTCATAATGAGGATGTGTGCACAAACATGTGATCAGTTACACATACACGTCTATGTTAAGAGAGACACAGAAAGAGAGAGAGAGAGAAAACAAGTGGGTTCAGTGATAATTACATTGACCCCACAGACCCTTTCAAATGATCCCGAGAGAAAGAAAGAGCAAGAATAGAGTAAAACGATCTCATCTCAGATGTGACCTCAGCGTTGTTCCAGCACGTGCAAAAGACGAGAAGGCCTCTGGAGTGCAACAGTTATCCTGATAATTAGGACATCACTACTGTTAATTAGTGATCGTAGCTGAGGATACTAATTTCAAAGAGTCTGGATTGAGATCTAGTCCAAAGTCAAAAGGGTGGTGGGACAGTTTCATGTTCCAGGAATTTAACTGGCTGGTGCTGATGCTACTTAAGTCCAGAAAGTACATCCATGAATGTTTTGCTGAAAAATAAACATAAAAGTAAAAATAGAACAAATTAAGTACAGTTGGACTGTAAAACATTTATCCAGTAGGCTTGAAATAAACTTGCAAATTTGTACATTGTTAAGTGTTTTGGTGTTGCAGTACAAGTGGATGTATCTGTTGATGTGCATTATGAGACATTGTGCCTCCCTGTCTACTGCAGTACTACAGTCACTCCTTGTTGTTGTTCTTGTCCCTTTTCGTCTTTGTTGTTGTTTTTCATTCTTCTCCCCTCTCTCTTTCCTGTCTGTCCCTGGCTGAAGGAACGATCTGATCTGTGTAAACAGAGGGCCAGACCGGTGAATACATGACATTAACTCTACATAAACACACAGAGGGAGGAGGATGATTGGTAGGCTTGTGGAGATGTGGTTTGGTTCACCTGATATTTATAAAACCCCATGTCTGCTGAGCTGACAGTCACAACACACAGTTAATGTCACCTGGCAAAGTCAATGGCAAATGCTGCCAGTGTATCCCTGCTGGCCACAGTTGTTAAACGCATGACCCCCGTCTCTGTGAATCCCTGAATCATCAGAGTTGCTGCTGGCGTCTGGGCTGGCTGACCTTGACACATAGACCATTCCCTGTCATCAGAGGACTTACAGGGATCACCACCCATTTAACCATGTTCTGCCAAAAGATGCACTGTGAGGGGGTTGAAAATAATATTCTTTCTGCTGGTGTCAGTGCTGAGTAAGACTCTCTCGCGCGCACACACATTCTCCACCCAGACACACGCATGTACACTCTTCACCCCGCCAACACCCTTGTTGTGTGTCCTCTTGATCTGAGCAACAGGACACAGCTGCAAGAGGAACGCTTTGGTCCTGGGGTCACAGCAACAGAAACCCCCAGACTGTGTGCCGAAGCCTCTCATACCATGACGCTTTTAAGGTTCATTCCCAAACTATAAATACAGTTTCCAATGCAGCGGTCAATGGGCATTCTTACCCTGATATAGACAGCCGCAAGTCCTCTTGAAGAGGAGTCACTAGCACTGTGGCATGTGCTGCACTGGATCACATTACACCACCTTCCATCAACAACACAAAGCTGACCAAGAGGAGGGGAGAGGAGGATTAATTAAGGACATACAGGGGAACAGTTATTAATAGAGGCATTCTGTTAAATGTCCCATTTTATACCATCTGGCATTTGCAGTTGTATGGTCACATTTCCACCTGTGTGGCAGACGTGTCTGACAATCAAATAATTCCTTGATTGACCGACTGACAACGGGGGAGAAGGTTTGGCCCAAATGTCCTGCATCTCTCTGAACGTCTTCTAATCCAAGTGTACATCATCTTAGCTAAATGTTTTGAGCTCACTACTGTGATTTTTGTGGACTGTTTCTCATACATTATAGACATTATTAGTAGACAATATGTTTTTTGTCTATCTGGGCTTTAGTCGAAAATCCTAACCAAGAGTAAGTGAAAAATAGGCAAATGGTCACTTCCAAGCCTGCATGTGTTCATCTGACAAATAAATGATAATAAAATTATCTTTCCAATACCAAATGTACACATTGTGAAAATTCATAATGGTCCTGAAACAGCTGCTAAGATTGGTTCAAGTACTGGTGGGGTGTAAAATCAAAGACTAAAAGGGATTTTTTCTGAGCACAACTCTGTCAGACTAGGAACTGGGTCACAACCTAATGGTTAAGAAACACTGAACACACTAAACACACAGATATGAACCAGCCTGGAGCAAATCAGAACTGAATATTTGGAAAAATCAAACAATGACATTGACTGAATGATTGAGGTAAGCACTGCAACCTAAATACAAGGTAAGTCATATTTCTATTCAATCACTCTGCTGATATTTCTCAAATTCGACATTAATGCCTGGCTATTAAAACATGAGATCTTCTGATATATGATCACTCTGGGATGCATGATTTTTGATGCTCACTTCCTTATACAATTACAATTAGTGAAATCATCTGCACAGATTTCACCTCTTCACAATACCTCCCAGTAGTCATACATTTTGTCTGTAACATCCTAGAAGTCAAAATGAGCCAGAGAACACAGGTTAGGCAAGATGAGGTAGGAAATAGGAAGGGAACAGGGAGAGGGTAAGTTCCAAAAAATACCTCGGCCCAAGTATAAACAGTTTATATTTTCTTTGATACCAAATTCATGCTTATTAGAGTCTCGTCATGGATAAATGAATGTTCTTAGCATGGACAAAGACAATTTTAACCTGCCCTTCTGTGTTGCTTTCTGTTGTTGTTGTTGTTAATGATGGTGTTTTTGCATTTGTGGCATCATGACACAGTTGTTGACTTTTCTGGGACAGGGTGTCTGGAACAGGTAGGGAGCTCTATTGTTCCCCGTCATCAGGGAGTCAACTGGCTATTTGGCTCCAGGCTCCCAACTGGAAGACAGGTTGCAGGCGGCACTTCATGCCAGCACAGTTGAAACAGTATCAGGGTGTTTTACACCTCATTCTGTCTCTGGTTCTTTTTGTGTGTCTGTCTCTCACTTTCTCTTACCTCACTCAGGGGCGCCGGTCGTCCTGTCTCCCACTCACGTTCAATCCATTGAGCACGTGACTTCTTTAGGCCAGTGCAGTGAAGCGTACAGAAGCACATTCTGAGGTCTGACTGAGGAAGGAGTGGGCTGGGTAAATACAGGAAGTGGGCCTATTCTGGCAGATATCTGCTGAGCAAAACAAAACACTCATCCTGTCCTCTGTCTGTTTCTGACTTACAAACTCACATCACAGCTCAGCCAGAGGCAACGCAATCTTCTCATTGCTGAATCACACCGTTGGACATTTAGAAGACTCTTCTGGGCACAGAAACAAGGGGATGCAATTCTCCGTATAAAGAGCCACAATAAAAGGCCAATTGTGCTAATGAATATTCACCTATCAGCTTTGATCTAAACCTGTGGCTAGCAGTTGGTCTAAAATATGACCACTGAGTGAATGTAAATTTTAGGGATCCTGCAAGTGACATTGGATTTCTAGTAATTGTTTAATTCATATCACACACACACGCACGCACACATTAGCACTTAATCTCTACAAAAATCTCTGCCTGACCACAAAGCGTACTGCTTAACCAAAGCGGTTCAGTGATGTTAATAGATGACTAGCAACTGAATCATCAGTCCCTCCACTGTGTAATTAAACTCACAGAGGATTTGTAAGAGAACGTTGTGGCCGAAACCAAGTGATGCAGTTATGGCTGAGAGTGCAAGACCTGGATCATGTGATCTCATCCCCACTTTTAATAATAATAATAATAATAATAATAATAATGGTATATTATTCTATAGTGACTCATGGATCACTTGGGGCAGGGTTACAGTAAACTGATTCCAGCTGAAAATATGCACAACACAGCGTGCACACACATACTGTATACATCCCCCCCCAAACACACACACACACACACACACACACACACACACATATACAGGTCAGGCTGACATAGAACATGTGTATTTTTTCATGTGTTGTTGGGTTTTAAAAGAACACCGCGGTTTGGGATACTGCCCGACTTTCGCAACCACTGGCTTGCCTCATGGTCAGTCTGTTACATAACACTATAGTCAAATGTGAGGAACAGGGAGTCAAACTTTGGCTTTTACCAAAAATGATTGTTATGATCATTTTCTGTTCCTGTTATCTTTTTTATTCTGCTATATTTAATGCACTTCAAAATCATGTTTTTTTTTAGTCCTTCCTCTTATTTTATTGTATTTTGTATCCAGTACTGTATTCTGTTGAGTTTGCTCCATGTTTGTAAAGCACTTTGTAACTCTGATTTTGAAAAGTGCTATAGAAATAAAGTTTATTATCATTATTATTATTATTATTATTATTATTATTATTATTATTATTAGTAGTAGTAGTAGTAGTAGTAGTAGTAGTAGTAGTAGTATTCATCTTATATTGAATGGCCTGTTCTGCAGTGAATTATCGATACAGAACATAATGTACTTGGCAGGAGATACCAGTCAAGAGTTTTGAAATCTGCATGAAACCAAGAACATTTCATTTTCCATATCGACCACTTCATGGTACATGGAATCATCTTCTTTGTCAAGAGTTATGAATTGTACTTGTGTTTCTCATGGAGCAGGGAAAAAAACCCAAATACAATTCTGTCCGGGTGGCTTCTGCGAGATTCTATTTCATTTTGACATGGAATAATTCTCATTACAAACAGAAATGAACAGACATAAACAACTTCTCCAAATCAAGAGCAACTTCTGAGCACACGCCCTGCTCACACCCTCTCATTCATGCATGCACACACAGTTGTCTCACGTGTCAACATCAGAGTGCAATGGGTTCAGCCTTCTCTTGGAAAGGTGTGTATAAATAAACTAAGGAGTGGTTTGTTAACTGGTGGACTGTCACAGGCAGAGAAACTGGTCTGGGAAGAAATGAAGGTGATAGGTACAGAAACAGAGGTGAAGGTGAACAGACAAATAGAAAGACAGAGAAGAGGTCCGGGATACAGAGAATGGCTCATGAGGGCATTTCCACTGAAACTGATGTTTAGTTTGTTGTTAGGGACATGCTGTTTAAGGTAGACATGTCCCTAAAATTACCTGATTTATTTCTTTTGTTTTAGGAATTTGCAAGATGGAGGAAAATTCAATTATATGATTTTATCAAATGGCATTTGTCTTTGGCAAAGTTTTTTTTATGGTAATTTCCTGTTACTAATGTTACATATCTGTCATATATAAAAATGTAGATGCTTACTATGGATACAGGAAAAAATTTTTTTATCCATCTCAAGCAATACACTTGGATGATGTCATATATTGTCTTTTCCTTGATCTTGAGATTGCATTCTTCAAAACTTTTAAAACAACAGTCTTGATAAAAGTTAGGAAAATGTCTGCTTTTGGGGGATATGAACATAGAGATCAATTCAGTCAAATACCTCTGTAAGTAAGGAATGAGACAGAGAGAGAGTGAGAGTGAAACAGAGTGAGAGAGAGTTAAGTGGGGGGGGGGTATTGGGTGTGGGAGGAGTGTTAAGGTGAGTAAGTGTTAGGTGACTGCTGAGGAGGAATGTGGAAACTGAAGTGTCTGTGAATTGAGGCGATATGAGGAGTAACTGTTATGTAATGTAGTTTGGTTTCTGTGTTTTAGCTCCTTGGCCCCCATTTCAACTCTGTATATAGTTTACATAGTAGCACAGGCTCTCTCTCTCTCTCTCTCTCTCTCACACACACACACACACACACACACACACACACACACACACACACACACACACACACACACACAAAAGACCAGAATGGTTCCTATGTCGAGCCATTCTTTAAAACTCATGACCAGACACTGTTATTAAGGCAAAAATAGAAAAGAGTTTTTCACCTTGTTGTGCTGCTGATCAAATCAGAATCAGAATCAACTTAAGGATTTGTCTACATTACAGACTCAGGGTCCCATTGAAACTTGCTGTAACACTTAAACAATCTGACATATCCAGTGATATGTTATGATTTTTATAATTCACACATTAAATTGTTAACTTGGCCTCGGAGCAAGGACAATGGGTGGATACATGTTGTAAGTCTTTAATTACCTTGGTCCATAAAGCGGGCAAGGATCCTGCAGGCTGTGGATCCTGGACCCATGACATGATTAGCAAAATCAGTGTATCCTGACAGAGAGGTTAAAAAGGATTATACCAGATATTACAGACACAGACCAAACAGATTACAATAATGTGATATGTCCTGTGAATATAATTTGCATAAAGCTGATATTCAAACATAGATCCTCATTCAAGATACTGATATGGCTGATTTTCATTGCACCTTTACCAAATGGCTTCAGGCAACGAACAAAAGCTCAACAGCACAGGTCAGTGCTGTGAATGCAGTTAATCAATAGTTTTGAAAATCAACACTGGAAAGTATTGAGTAATGCTGCCGCCTCCATCAGTGCTAAATGTTGATGTGCCTTTGTACAACGGCCATAATCTGTCACGGTGCTTTAAATAAAGCTCTACGTTTGACCCTCAGCCAAAAATTGGCTTACTGAAGTATTAAAACAGGGACTTTTCCCCTCTCTGTGACAAGCAGCAAGTACAGAAAAATAACAGACTAAAACTCAAAAAGTCAAGATCTACGAAGAGGTCAGTTGACACCCTGACTCCAAACAAATAGAATGGTGCATTTCAAGTTTGGTCTGAAAAAAAAATTGGAATTTGTCAATGAATTTTTTACAATCTAACCCCAAAGATTTGCAATGTAGCACTTTTTCACTTGAGGGATAGCCTACCTTCAAGGGAAAGGTTATGTTTAGAATGTGAAATCTGTTAAGTTGCCTGTCTGATTGATGATTTGTCAATAATTATAATAAAAGTAAAATGTTTAAACAAATTCTCAAACCCAACTTGGACAGATTCACAGCTGTGGTAAATTGCTTGTCACCACATGTTGGTGGTGAGAAGAAGAGAGCCAGGCAGAGAGAAAGACGCGGAGCGGGGAGAAAGACTCAGCGGTTTGGGAGACAGGAGAAGAAAGCATGAAAAGCTCTGCGCTAATGTATGAAGGGGCCATGGGGTCGTAGTATGACAAGGAGTAATGTTACATAAGACTGTGTGTGTGTGTGTGTCCGCACGTGCAATGGACTGAGAAAAAAAATACCACAAGAGTGCAAATTGCTTGCAGGTTATTTAGCATGGGCAGTGAATATCCAGGGACAACGTTGTATACCTGCATTAAAAAGTTAAGGATATCCTGTTTTTCTAGTGTGCATAAACATACACACATTCAAATTCTGAAGGCCTATGGGAGACAGACAAAGCATGTTGCTGCCCACAAATCCCCTTAAAGGATAGGTGTCGTTTTTATCCCATGCAAATGGAAGAAAAAACAATATTATGTAACTTTAAGTGATGAAGGCCTACAGGAATATTATGTTTCTTTGATGTTAATATGGATTAAGTATAGGCTATGTCCCTCCTCCCATTAAGGCAGGCCGAACAAAACACAATTTCGCTTTAAGTAGCTGCTACAACACGGTGTTACTGCTCAACATGTATTTTAACTTGCTAAACCAACATGTCCCTGAGGTGAGCTGCAGGTCGAATCGATTAAATCGTTCATGTGGCTCCTGTGTGCAGCAGCAGTTAATTGATTAATTTGACAACATCGCCCTCTGGTGAAAAAGCAAGTTAACAGGCTTCTCCCTTTGGTTTAGCGTGTTACAGCCATAGACTGTTAAAAAAAACAAAGGTTACAGCGCGCTGTTGTAGCCTATACACTTGGTGAGCTAACATGTTTTCCATATAATTACAATAATACTGTATATTGTGCAGGAGACTCGGTGAGGTGAAAGAGATGACCGACAGTCGGGTTGCTCAGAAAAGCGCCAATGTTACGTAAACGCGGAAATACGTCTATGTAACGTTAATACTTATATACACATCGGCTTTCTCGTGCGTTTTTCGGCGGTCATCTGGGTTTGTGTGTTGTCCAGCAGCTTCACGTTACTGGGATTTGTCTTTATTTCCACTGCTGTTATCTGCTTATTATAAACGTAAACTAAAATACAGTTGGCCCGAAAAGGATTTCCCATCTGCTGCCGAAACCCGGGATCGAACCAGGGACCTTTAGATCTTCAGTCTAACGCTCTCCCAACTGAGCTATTTCGGCGCCGATACACATAAAAATACATAAATGGTACATATTCTTGTCTATCTGCCTCACACGGCATGTTTTAACGCAATTTCTGCTTATTTATGCTATCTACATGTACATATCTATCATGTGCTTCACCCAATAGCTCGATGCTGTAATGTGACAAAAAGCTTGGTGTCCTTGGTGAATTAGCTCACGTGGAAGTGCTGGCTGCTATATGACTCACTTTGCCCAAACGGCTCGTGCTCATCGTCTTCAATAGTCTGACATGACCGAAAAAGGTCCCAGGTCAAGAGGGCCGTGGCTTGCCTAGAAAAAGGAGGACGCTAGAAGAAACAAAAAGTAGTCAACATACCAGTGGAGACAAACACAGCTGTGAACAAAAATAGCCGCATTCAAATGACAGTAGTTCAGAAGTTGCTTATCTACCGGTTCAACACAAGATGGCGCTGCTGGTGATCGCAGAAGAGTGTATGCAGAGAAAGTAATGACATGCACGAAACATGACTGATCCTTCCATAAAACACAAGTGGTTGACATATTCAAAGAAGGCCTTTGGCCTCTGAGCACAGTCTCAGATTAATGATACCACCCTACAGGGCTTGTTTTAACAGAGACAGTACGTTGCACATCATCAACCTTCATGATACATTACATGGCCTTTTACCTCTCCTTACCTGCCTTTTTATCACTCTGGGCTTTGTCATCTCCTGTTTCCACCTTGCTGTGTATCCATGCACTCTCTGTCTCAATCAGCCCTTCACTCTTCACATCAAATTGCTGAAGATGCATAATTGTTTTTTGTTGTTGAGGTCACACAGTGTTTATATGTCTTCATCTTTTTTTTTAAAGATTTTTTTGTGCATTTTTTATTAGGTAGCTTCAAAGAGACAGGAAAGACTGGGAGATAGAGGAGGATGAGCTCCCAACAAAGGTCCCAGGCCTGATTCGGACCCAGGACGTTACACACTTTAGCCCACTCACTAAGCCACCAGGACGTCCTGTTTTAAAATAGATTCTTAATGCTTCCTGATGTACAATTAAATTAGAATGTACACTTTAAAGAAAAAGAAAATTGACACTATAATTTGTCTGTCATTCACTTCTCCTTTATGTTATCAAAAATGGAAAACAGATACATCATAGATTCATTACTGGTTTAATGCTTCATCATAAGCCACAAAAGAGGGGAGAGACTTCAAGTACTTCCTTGTAGGCTATGATGACAATATTGTTTTGGATGAAACGCAAATGGGGAGACATTTCTGGTTGGTGAAAGTGTGAAGGGTAAGAGGCAGGAGCAATACTGCAGGACTCTGGGAGTCCTGGGATAATTGTGGCAGTAACAGTTTAGGGTTAGGGTTAGTCTTATCCATCTCATCAGTCTGTGCTAACCATCAGTGTTTGGGTATTTTCTGAAGGGGTTCTAGAGTGATGCAGTGCTGTCCCTTTATTAGTCATATTATGTCCCGTTACCAGCTTCTACCCCTCCTTTTTCCTTCTCCCCTTTCCCCCTAATCTCCCTTCTCTACCGCCTCTCTCTCTCTCTCTCTCTCTCTCTCTCTCTTTCTTGTTTTGTCTCTCTGTCTTCCCCCAAGGTGACTTTCCTTCCTTCACAGACACTGCAGCTGTTTCTCCCTTTGTTCTGGAGGGCCTGAGTGTGGATAAGAGATGAGAGAGATGCAGACTGGCGGAATAAAGAGAAGGAGAAGGAAGGGAGGAAACAGGGGTGTGGGAGAGGAGGGGACTGATGAGATTATCAAGCAGGATGGTGGGAACTACAGCATTGATTTTCTGAACAAATCAGCAAGGCAACAAAAGCACAGACATGCAGTACAGGCACGCACACAGACAAATTCTTTCTGTTAAATAAGAAATGGAACATCAACATCATGAGCTGCCTAGGCAGATGTTTACCTGAGTAACGAGCTTGATCTTCATTAGCACTGGTGATTAGCACTGTTGTCACATCATAGTGAGGAACAGTGAGGGTTCACTACAGTCAGCACTAAATACTGCAAGTATCTGGGACAGAGTTTCTAAATTTAGAGATCAGAGAAACAGGGAGTGGAAACAGGAGATGTAGAAAGGGAAGGACAGGAGAAAAAAAGAAAGATTTGGGCAGTAAGGTCCGAAGAAGGAGGATGGAGGGAGTCTGATATTTCTCCAGCAGGATGGATCCATGTGGTTTTCTCTTTAGATTGTAGAAATACAGCTGCAGTTGTGATGGATGTCCAATCACAGAACTATTTATTTAATAATAAGGCTTTCGCTCATAATATTAGCTTAGTGAATTAACAGAGCAACACAATTTGTATTTGTAATCTTTCATTTCCAGTCTCTGTCTATCTTAATTCATTAAATGATTTACTTATTTCAAAAACATGGATAGACACACACAGCTGACCTTTTAGTCTGCATTTCTCTGTCAAATTATTCAGTGAAAGATTCAAGAATGATTATTCGGTCTTTAATTTTTAAATGTGAAAGTATTACAATCTGATAAATCAGAGGAACAAAGTTTGGCTTTTTCTTATTATAGATTGTTTGTTCTATTGCATTGCCTTTTGATTTTTATGCATGTTTTTATGCATCATTTACATTCTGTTGAATGTCTACCACTCTAAGATGAGGTGTTAAGTTGCTGGAGGTAAAATAAAATCCATGAAAAGGGAAGACATCCCTAAACTCTGATCCAAGCCATTTTTATATCTAAATATTTGTGAAAATGACATTGATGTAGGTGGACCGAAGTCCTCTCTTCTATGTTCCATGTGCAAAGTGGGAATTCTTCTCACAGAGGGCCTTCCCTGTATCACTAATTATACCTTTCTTCATGAATGGAAATGAATGTGTTTGAAAGTCAGCAAAACAACAAACAAAATCAACATTAAATGTATGTGAACGGACAAAGAGAACTGAGATAGATAAACTTTTCAATAGATCACCTTTTTAATACAGACTTTGTTCTGTTCTATACAATAACACATAATATAAATCTTGTACAATACTAATATTTCTCTATACACATGGTCATAAATGTACAGTACAGTGTACACACATATTAACACAAATACACTTACATGTATCATCTCTTTACATTAACTTCCCGACTCACTCAGAATTTCTCTCAATGGCTGATTTTCTGGCCAGCAGACGATTCTGACCAAAAACAAATTTTTCGACTAAAACCCAAAACAGACATTTCAATATTTACATCCCTGAAAAATGTACATGAATACGCAATACGCGTCTGTCTGGCTCACAAATAGTGTAAAAGGGGTGAGGATGACGGAGGAGATAGCCCAAAGCCCTAGGAGATCTCCAAGACATGAGCCCATACAAAGTTTTAAGTGTACTGTATCTACTTAACTGTACTTCATAAATCTTTACCTACCATAACACATACTATATAACAACTGACTGAGGGCTGGTTTATTATAATATGTCCAGCAGGTTTTGAAAGGAGACATGAAGCCCTGAGGAGAAAGAGAGACACAGATATTGTGTAATATGTCCAGGACTCAGTCCAGAAGCTGGTAGAGGCCTGTCTGCCTCTGCAATCATTCAGAGCGCTGCATGTCCGAAAGCAGGGACTCTGCCCTCCAGAGCAACACACAGCTAACATGAGGTGAAGCCCCTCAGCCCCTGTCAGGGGTTGTTCTCTCCACGATGGGATTTCTCTGGTTTAAAATGCTAGCCGGCCTGCAGTGACTACAGGCGGGCTTGACTGTACATCCTATGGATAGGTGAATATTTTTACCAAAATATTGCCCTTTGATTCCCCCTATAAACTGAAGTGATACAATTTCAGCTGTATTACAGTAGCCTGACATATACACATAGTTACAATCGCTGCGCATAATTTCAATATTATGCCCAACCCAGACCACAAATAGAAAACCCACAATTCTTTGTTCACATCCTAGGGGTCATTGCTTTGCTCATGATTTATTGCACATAATCATGGACGCACACACGCTTGTTAACACGCACACACACACACACTCACACATACTCGCACACACATAATCACACCTTGCATGCATCCTTGTGACCATTAGTTTATTCCCCCCCCCCAAAAAAAAAGAAAAAGGGATGTCATGCCTTTTAGCTTTAACTTGCACATGGTCTGCTAAAATATGGTGCTTTGTTTAAAATTAAATCTGATTCGCTTTTTTGCAGTTTCCTTTTAGTTTTACTTGAGCCTGTAAACTCTGAATCTGAATGCTTGCATTTACCCATCATTAATTCATCATTAATTTAAGTGCAAACACTTTTACTCTGTTATATTGTTGTAAACATACAGCAGGACATTCAGCACCATAAGAACTCAATTAAGGCATGAAAAAACTAAAGAAAAGAAAAAAATATATACTTCCATAATATTTTTCTCACTGAGAATATCTGTGCAGGTAGATATTGGTGTGCTTTCTTTCACAGATAATGACTAAATGTCGATCAATGTGCATTAAGTGTGTGTGTGTGTGTGTGTGTGTGTGTGTGTGTGTGTGTGTGTGTGTGTGCGCGCGCGTGTACGTGTGTGTGTGTGGGTGTCTGTCTGTCTTGTCTGGTTGTCTGTCTGTCTGTGCATACACACATGCACATGCAAGTTGAAAGAACATGCAGGAGCAATAATGTATGCATTTGTTGTGGGTGTGTGTGTGTATGTGTGTATACCTGGGGTGCACCCGAGTATGTTAGTAGCCATGGCTATGGTCTATGTCATTATGCTTGGCCAATGTTGCCATGGAGACACGGTGGCCATGTTGTCAGTCTGGGAGCGGACTAATGAGGGCCTGTGTGAGGAGAGCAGAAAGCTCTAATTAGAGCTCAGGACCCACCTGCCTTCACATCTGCATGGAGCCAGAGGTCATGGGATTTCTCCTGACCTTTGTAAACTAACAGGTTTAACACACACTCTCTTTTTTCTAGCAAATTGGAAATATACATACACCCTTCTTCACATTCACTCACACACACACACACACACACACACACACACACACACAGCCTCATTCCCTCACTGCCTCTGTGAGGCATCGATCTGTGCCATCACTGGCCTCTACCCGTGATTTGCGAGCCTTCCTCTGGCCTCCCCCCTCCACCCAGGAGTTATGAATAACAGTCCCCCCGCTGGGAGCTGGGTCCACCTGCAGAAGGGACACTACCCTTTTCTTGACACGTGTTTTCAGGGCACGGCGCAGCTTCTGCCTGGTGAAAGCATAGAGCAGAGGATGGAAGATGGTGGTACCATAGGCCATAGCCAAGAAGCAGAGGCGGAGCCGCACCAGGCCATCGCTGGGACCCAGACACAGGATCAGCACATTGACTGCAGACAGAGGGGCCCAGCAACCCAGGAAGGTGGATATAATGATCAGGGACATCTTTAAGACGCGACGCTGACGTTCCCGACGGTCCCTGTGTCTGCGCACTGCCCGTCTCAAGGCAATGATAGCAGATACTGAGGCCTGGACGCCCATGGTGGAGGCAGGCAGGGGTGAGGTGGCCTGGGCCGGGGTCGAGGCTGAGGCCGGAGTCTGAGGAGCAGGAGTGGCTGGTGTGGTGGCGATTGGGGTGGTGGCAGCAGTGGTGACGGTGGTGACTGTTGCTCCGCTATCAGAGGTCATCTGGGGCACAGAGGAGACGGGTGGGGGTGATGTCGGCGTGGGGGTGGGAGAGGGGATGAGGGGAGGATGGGTGAGGTGCTGGTTCTGGCCGGAGGGCACCCCCTCTGTGGCCAGCCGGAGGTCCTTCCTCCTCTGCCTCCTGCGGCGTATCCTGCAGCCGGAGTCCTTGGTGCGCGTGCCCCTCATCATGTGCGAGCCGATGCGGATGTTGAGGGCCTGCAGGATCCTGGAGTAGGTGAACAGCATGACGGCCACGGCAATGAAGAAGCAGGGCACTTGGAGCAACAGGTGGTAATACATAGCTAGGCCCGTGTAGTAGCCCTGCCCACCCACGCACAGCAGTGTCCGGTTCTGCCACACAGGAGACAGGTGATGTGAAGGGGAGGAGGGATGAGAGGAGGGTAAAGCGGAGGAAGAGGAGGAGGACATAGTGGGGGTCAGTCCAGTGGTGAGCTCAGAGTCATGGCTCTGCCCCTCCATCTCTCCGTCCTCGCTGTCCTCGGCCCTAGAAGAGAAGAAGTCCCCCTCAAGGAAGGGCAGGAAGAAGACAGCCAGAGACACGGCCCACACCGCAGCCAGGAGCAACGCCGCGCGCCGGGGGGTCAGCAGCCGGCTGGCTGGACGCACTGAGATGTCATAGCGGTCCAAACTGATTACCAGCACATTGACAGCTGTGGCCACACTGGTGAATGTGACACAGGCCTCATGGAAGCAGCACAGCGTGGCCAGACTGCCAACTGCACTTCCATCAGCTGGCAGCAGGATCACAGCCACAGTCAGCGGCAGACACAGCACACATACGAGGATGTCCAGTACGTGCAGGTTTACAGTGACTAGGTTACTGACTGAGTCGACCAGGTTGGACTGGGCACAGTAGAGCACAAGCACGGTCAGGTTGCTGCTGAAGCCCAACACCAGCTCCAGCATCAGCACAGTGGTCAAAGACACCTGGAACCCCAGAGGGTAGGGCGTGCTCCAGCCTTCCTCCACCCCCACCCCGCCCCCTCCATCCAGCAGGCCTGCCCCCTGACCGTCACTGGTCTCCAGGAGGTCGCTATAGCCTTCGGTCTCCATTGACACAACAACGCTCCCTCACACATAGCAACAGCAGCCGCCACGCCAGACCATGCTCTGTCTCTCTTTTTCACCTGGCTCAGAGGAGACAGCAATGAGGATGATGGACGGATCTGCTGTGTCTGAGGTTCTATAAAGAAATGGAGAAAGGAGAAGAAGAAAGAAAGAGAGAAAAGAAGACAAAGAGAGAGAAAGATCAAGCAGTTTAGCTGTCAGCTTGTCTCATATTTACTCAAAAATAAAATTCTACAGCATGTAGTCAAACTTGTTATATTTCACAAGTGAAGGGAAACTATGAGCTGAAACGAGGTGAAAAGTCTGATCAGTTTTCTTGGCAGTCAAAGGGTCCTGGGGTGCAGTTGATGCTGCTGATGGGCTATGATGTCTCACTGGGCTGAGGCAGTGAGACGACAGCAGGCTCCACGAAGACAATGGAAATAGTTCAGAGAGGAATTAGAGCAGCATTTCTCTTGGGGGACAGTTGCAGGTGTGTGTGTGTTTGTCTGTCTGTGCGTGTGTGTGCACCAGGGAGTGAGCAGAGTTGCCCTGAACAGTCCACAGATTTTAACAAGCCAATGGGGATTTATTGCCTGACCATGCTTACACTTCATTTCATGTATTGTGCTGAAGTCAAACACAAAAGAGGTGATCATGCAGCTCACGAGTCTGAGTGGGTGGTTGTTTGATTCATTCTTACACAACATGCAGTATATGGGTCAGAAAAGAAGCGTACAGTGTAGAGCCAAATAACATTATGGAAACATACAGTAACCAACCAACACACAGACTGTTAAGATTGCACCGACATGCTCGGTTGTCTAGCTAAATCTGCCTGTACCTCTTCACCATGATCCACAACACAACTTGTGAGGACAGTTAAGGACTTTACAAAGCCATTAAAACCCCTCATAAACACCTCTCCTGTTAAATCCTCTGTTTTCTCTACTTTATTCAGCAAGCAGTATAAAACTGTCAACTTCAACCAAGAGGAGAAGAGGTGTGCCATCGCCAGTGAGGAGGCAGGGACATTGTTGGGCTGGCAGAGACACCGTGCAGTGCATGTCGACATAGCAGGCATCCAACTGAGTGCGGTGGCAGTTAATAGTTTTCACGGGGAGACATAATGAAGACGAATGGGTCAATGATCCACAGACAGTGGCACATAAACAATGCTATCACAGAAAGACCAGCTCCCCTGGCATCCTCTCTCCTCTCCCTCTTTCCCCTCCATCCCTCACCTCCCTGCCCCATGTTGCCTCTCCAGTTTGGTTGGCAAAGACATACTTAGCATGTATAGCATGTTGTTCATGGCTGACAGGCTGCTCTCCTGCGTGTTGGGGAGGATTCCCATAAATTGCTGGTTGATTAGATAGAAGACGTCTTGTCAATATAAGATACAAAGCTATTCCCACAGCATCTGAATGAAGAGCTGCCGGGGAGTCCTTATACCCAAGGTTGACCCCTGCCTCTGCTGTCAACCTTTTCTCTGCTACAGTTTTCATTCTCGCCCTCTCATTTTCCCTTTGCTCTTTCTTTTATTCGCCAGTTTTTCCTCCCATTTGTCATGTGGAAAGGACCTGCAGGCAGAACAGACTCTCAGTGCGGAACACTGGTCTCTCTTAATCCACTAATGGGTTCTGTGGGGTTTGTGGTGTTGCTGGAACATTGATTTAAGGCATCATCGATCTGCCAATTTAACAGGCCCCAGGCAAGAGAACACACAAACACACTCCCTAACCCGTCCCTGCACCGAGCATCTGTGCTCTCATTTTGACTGCTGCTTAAAAATAGTTGAGGGCGATTTGTTTTATTAATTTACTTTAATTAACACCGGTCAAAGTATAGTAAACTACCTGACTTGACTGAACAAAGGTTAAGTGTTCTTAATATATAGTATGCAACTTGCAAATTTGACATATTTTCTTTATCCCAAAAGCAGTTTCAAAACAGTTTTGCAAATGAAAGTGGAATTTTGAGCTCTGTGTTGCAAAATTATGGCAACAATCCAATCACACTCATGATCCTGGGAATATTACAGTATGCTGATATTGATCCATCCAGATCCAGATCCATCCCGTGGTGGAGGCAATTCACACACGTACACAGGAACATCCTGTACATCCTGGGCTGTAAACATGATGAAAAGCGGGTGTGTTTACATTCTGTATTCAACATGGCAGGCAACATGATGCTCCAGACACGGGTCAACATGGGTTAAGCACTGAACTTTCGCACCAAGCGGAGCAGAGTTCGACCAGAGCCTTTTTGTCACATGGACTTACCCAGATGGGCCATTCACACTGACTATCGACCCATGTATTTCCCGGATCACTAATCTAGTGCAAAAGGGTTATCAGAGACCAGTACGCTCATGCTAACTCTATGTCCATGTGAATCTACATGGTGTTTTGATGTGTTTTGGTGATGAATAGATAATGATCTACTGCTGTTCAAGGACAGAATAATGATGAGATAATGATTTGGCTGTAGGACAAACAAAAACATGAAATCATCACAGTGCACCTAACACCTAGTCAAGGCTCTCAGACTATACCCATGACCATTTTCCTCTCACCTGTACAAAAACATGAGGCTTTAGGAAAATGGTAATGTATTATTATGAAATGTACACATCTGTCTGTATTCTATTCTATTCTATTCTATTCTTACTATTGTGTTATTTCATATTAAGAGGTTATATTATTTGTCAAATTCAGGGCAGCGGTCAAACAAGAGAACACTTATCACTTAACCTTTTAAAGTGTTAAGGACATCTAGTGTTGTAAACATCCCCCGGTCATCAATTACACTGCTCATTGATGGAGGAAACATATCTGTCAATACTCCATTAATCAGACAGTGTCTTCCAGCCTATGTGAGGGTTGTTTGAGCCACTAAATGAATGTCGGGGAGTAATTGTGGAATTGTATACAATACTTACACCGTGGTCATGTTGATCAAAGTTGACCTAGTTTCAGGATGTGCCTGATGTTCCTGCTACAAGGCCATTCGTCACTGTTACGTGGGCTATCAGGCATTTGGAGACATGTCTTGTGATTTATCTGTCATGTACGCAACTGACCACTATATAGATCACAGGTCTCTCTCAGCATGGAGAGACTAACATCACTGACTTTGTTCATGTTGTTAAGGGTTAAACATCTACTTATTGATCAGATCAACTCCTGTCTGGTCCTGTGCTTCGGTACCAATACCACCATACAACAAAATGCTGAACTATTCGTTACTATATAGGTATAAGTAAGTGAATAGTTCTGTTAATGAAAAAGCACTATTACAGATACAGTAAACAATGACACAACCATGAACAGTGAGCTCAAATGTAATTATTTACAGTTAACATTAACAAAAACACAACAAAGATGTTCGTTGTGATTGTTCCTTTTTGACAAGATTAAAATTAGCCATTACATTCTGCATTCACTGATTTGATCAGTCTCATCAAACATCAAGCTATCATCTGTTTCACTCAACAGTCCTGCCATTAATTACAAGGGGATGATTGCATGCCGGTGAAGTGAGCAGTCTGAATAGCTCTCGTCTCGTCAAGAGTAATTTATGCTGTTGTAAGATTGACTGAGACAATGAGGCACAATCAGCCATATGATACTGCGTACTTACTACTGTGTGATGAACTGGTAAGATATACAGAAGCCCACAGACAAAAGAGTAAAAAAAAAACAACCTTAGTATGTGGTTTGCAGGGAACGCAAAATGTCACAAGCCCTTTATATGAACAGCTGTGACCACGACCCTGAGGGTGGGAAAACTCATAATCCTCCTGTTTTAACAGGGAGAGAGAGAAGAAAAAGAAAATAAATGTGTAGAGAAAGTGCTGAACCTTGGGTAGCTGATTTAATGATCACCAGTGTTTCATTGTCTTTCAGTGGAAACCATAAACACTCTGCTGGCCAGGGTCATTTGAGGTTGCAGATCAGTTGTAAAAGAGTGTGTGGTCTTGTTAACCGAATGGAGAAACGAGCTCCTCTGGGTGCCAGGAGCTTCAGAGGAGCCCGTGCCACTGCAACACAATCTGGTGTAGTAAATTTCTGCTTTTAGATATGAACAATGAATTGTGCTATTGTTGCATGTTTGGTGCCACCCACCAATGTGTGTGTCTCTCTGTGTGTGTGTGTGTGTGTGTGTGTGTGTGTGTGTGTAAATGAGCTCTCTTGTTCTCTCTCTTGAGTCGGGGCAGCAGACATTAGCTAGAAGCAAGGTGAAACTTTGACACCACAAAGCACGTCAAGCATGTGATTGACAAGTCAGACAGAAGGGAAAGGGGCAGGGGGAGATTAGGGCAACTCAGGATATATTAAGAAATTACCCAAATAAAGGAGTCCATGTGAGTCATGAAGGAGACTTAAAATGGCCCTGTGTAACCCTATGCGCCCTCTCCTCAGGATCTCATTACCAAAGTCCTCCCAGTTATCGATCATTAACTCAATAGCATTCTTTACAATCATATAATGAAGGCTAAACAATGTGGTTGTGATTGTTCAGTATGGAACCCCATGGCTAGCTGTCGTCCACAGATCCCCTTTATCTCTGGCTTTCATCAAACCGGTGGTTTCATGCCCTGCAGGTCCTGTGCTATGTCCTATTGCAGTGTTCATAAATCTAACAAGAGAAACCGGGTAAAGTCTCCTGGGCCCGCTGCCCCTACTGCTACCTGGACCCTGCTGCCATTAGTAGAGGTGTCAGGTGAGTGACAGGTAGCCAAGCCCCTTTAGTTGCACAGTGTCAGAAGCTAAATCTTTAAAAAGACCTGTTGTCAACGTGACAGACAAGCTCAGTCTCTTCTCTCTTTCTGTGTCTCTCTCTCTCGCTATCTTGCACTCCCACACCGACACACACAAACTAGCCACGTATTTAGATTTTTCTCCTCATGACATGTTTCCTGCCAGAGGGTAAATTGCCTTCACCCTGCACAGGGGCCAAAATTAAAATCCTTTCAGGCAGCCTCCAAAACAACACAAGGCACCTTCTTGCCACATTTCCAGATCTGTCTTTGTGAAAGAACACACAACATTAACACCACATCTTCATACAGAAAATTCTTCTTTTGAACCATGTATTTGCCAGCCCCCCAGTGTTTACTATTTTTCAGTATTTTTTCTTTTGGAAATTCTGTTTTATTCAAGTGTACAGTGGATATTATGTGGAAATATGTGAAAGAGAGGGTGGATGACATTCTGCATAGGTCGTGAGCAAGACTCAAACTAACAATGTTGTAATTACATGGTATGAGCATACGCTTGTTAAGCTAAGGAGCACCCCACAAATCGGTAAATCAGTAATGAGACACCCCTCAGTACATGGATATCAATTTGTGATGTAGTTTATGTTTTTGGTGTATCCACTTTTTCTCAACCTGTCCTGTCTGCTTCTAGGGATTTCTTCTGTTCCCAGAATGACTTTCGACAACCCCCAGAGAAGGGGGTTCTCTGTGCTGTATATGTGTAGGTGGAGAGAGCAATAGTGATGGCAATAGTGTAGTAAGTTTTTCCAGTCAAGAAAAAATGAGTGGGGAGAGAACAATGCTGTGGTGACCCGTGTCCGGATGTTACAAAAAAGCTGCTGAAGATGGCCTTATATTTCATACACTACCAACAACAGATTTGCAAGGAGGCAAGCTGTGGCTGCATTGCGTTATGGTTTATTGAGGCTACTTACTGTGGAGAAATTGAGATCTTCCTTTCTTCTACAATGGATTTCTCCCTGCATGATTGTTGAATCTGCAAAATGTGCAAAATGGTGAGTCTAGAAAGAAGCCCATGCTCTTTGATTCTAAGGGACTGACTCCAAAACCTGATGTTTACCAGTGATGTTTTAGATTGTTGAAACATTTTCTGCAATCAAACCCCATTGTAGCTGCGCTGATAATATCTTGATGTGACAAGACGTCCTCTATGTTTGGCCAGTTACCCATAAGAAAAAGAAATACACACTACCAAACAAGAAATGCAAAGTACATCGCCAACAACAGTGTTAAAGTGCTTTAGGATGGATTTTTCCTTTAATTCTGTGTAAAGGCATACAGAATATAGTGAGTGAGAGAAATGTGTGTATATCCATGAATGAGAGAGAAAGACAGTGAGAGAGAGAGAGAGAGGAAGGGAGAGAAAGAGGGAGAGAAAAGAGGATGATGGCGCATGCAGCACGCTGACTCATGGCTGTCTTAGGTGCTCCTAATGTCCGCAGTGAGACAATCGATCAAAGGCTTAATTTTCCTACTCAATTCATCCAGCAGCGCTAACAGCAAGCAGCCACCAGCTGGGCAGCAGCATCCCTGGCAGGCTCCCAACAAAGCAGCCTGGACAGACCTCCAACAACACAACCAGCTCAGTCAGAGCAACAACATCCCACTCTGCCTCACATCTTTCTGGTCGGGGCAGCTCCAGGAACTTTGGGCGTTACAGGGGACATCTCATTTAAAACAGAACAAACTCAGTACTGAACGCTTTACCTGTCGTCATAGCTCCTGCCAAGCTCCTGCTCTCTGTAAATCGCTACCAATATACTAACATTCGCATGTGCCAAAGACACATATGCATACCATCTATCTCACACTGCATCACTAACCACCACCCACCCACACAGCCACCCACCAACAGCCCACATCTAGACACACACTCCCCGTCCGTATGCTCTCTGCAGATAGAGGGGAAGATGGATTACTATCTGAGGCGAATGACATCTTGTGTGTTTAAGAAACTGCTGAATCCCATCCACACTTACGCTTGAGACAAGGTAGGGAGCAAGGGATGGAGGTAACGGGAGGTAAGATGAAAGGGGGGAGGTAGGTGGAGAGCGGGAGTGATGGATGGGAGGGAGGCTTAGGGGTGTACAGATGGATGCTGAGTCGTGTACCCGCTGGAGGGGAATGTTTGTTCCCTGTTCACTCCCTCTATCCATCTCTCTTCTGAACAGTCCCAGTTGCGCCTCCTCTCTTCCCCTCTTTATCATCCATCTTACACCACCACTAGCACCACTTGCCTCTTTCCTTTTACAGTATACAGTATCTTTGTGCATTCCTCTTAGATAGGCTGAGACTATTCTGTGTCTTTGAATCCTATTCTAGTGTTTCATAATGCAACAATGTAAGTAAGTTTCATAGACTGCATCAGAGCTGTTTAGTGAAATAAAATAATTAAATGTCCAGTTACTATACATTATTCTGGCTGGCTGCAACCAGAACATCAACAAGGAAAGCATGGCAAACAGGTCAATCATCACACCCTGCAATCTATGGGAACAAATCCATATAGAGGACCTTGGTCTGCAGGCAGCCCTGATCCACAGGGTGTGGGTCATCATTACTACCTGGCCATGTGTTTGATGGATTTCAGTGGCAGTTCATTCAACTCCACCGTCCATTATACAACACTCCTCCATATCCTATATCCAGCTATGAAATCCCAAGCCTGCAATTTAAGGATTACATATGCCAACCCATCAATAAGCTCTAATCAAGGCTACCATGTAATCACTGCTCTTTAAAATTAGAAGAAATCAAATTCAAGTGTGAAAGCTGGTGAAATTAAGTAAAGTTGAGTCATACCAAGTGGAGAGGATTACATCAATGCTCTAGGAAGCTGTTTGCTGGTGCAATCCAACAGAATAGTAATGATTGGTAATGATTGGTAGATGATAAAATAGAGATATAACAGCATTCATTATATTTCTATTATTCCAGTAATTACTCCTGCATTCCTTTTGGGGTTTGAAGTGTTTGGTTATGATTAGCAATGGCTCCATCTCTCTATTTCAACATTGTTTGTCATCAGGAGTTAATGGATTGTCTGAATAGATTTTGTGGGCTAAGAGGGCAGTTTAGTCAAACTAATACCAACAGAAATGCATCCAACTAACTAGGTCTCTAAATTCAGGACTATACCATTTGGCTGTCCAGTTTTACTGTCACAATTGGAGACAATCAAGCATTTCATTCTTAACAAGACATGCCAGTAAAACCCTGAGACACCCAGGGAAGTGATTTTTCCCCCCAACCCCTTTAAACCAGCTATAGTGCTTGAAATCAATCAATGAATTCAAGCCTTGGTGTCAGCAGATCAGTGCCTCCAGACAGCAGGGTCTCTATGTACCAAAATATCATGTTTTACATCTCTCTGAAACTGGCTCATGCTCAATATCCATGGGTGAGTGGGCTTCAGAGAAGGGGAGAGTGGATGAAGATCTCAGAAAACAAAAAAAACAAAAAAAAACAACCTGAATTTGAGAGCAAAGGAATAAGAGTGAAGGAGTAAGTGGAATTGACAGGCTACCAGAACGAGAAAGATTGAAGATGTCTGTGCTTGGTTAAAATGATGAACTTGTTTCTCTCCAGAAGGCAATTAGAGCTCAATTAATGCCATTTATCTCCTGCAGACAGGACATCATTTGGGCAAGAGGGGAGCGCATCACTGCAGGTATCCCTACTATCACACCACAATGATAGACAGAGGTCTAACCTGAAGGAGGGGAAGACCAACATACTGCTACACACACACACACACACAAAAAAAAAACACAGTTTGCATGTGGATAGTCTCTGTCTCCATGTGGGTTTCATAAGAAAACCAGTAAGAGAGCAAACTGGTGTCTCAGTGGATAAGGCACCATCTATACTGTATATGTCATATATGTCATGTAAGACATCAGTAAGTGTAAGTGGCCATATTCACATAAAATATCTACAGATAGGTGGCTACATTCATGTAAGATTCTTCAAAAATCATTGTACATGGATTCCAGGTCCCTCTCTCTCCCTCTTCTCGATAGTCTGTTTCACCCCAGTCACTCACTTTGCTCTTCTAGTGATTTATCGTTCCATCTTTCCTTTCTATTTGCTTTTCATTTGCCTTACATTCTCATCCTCATTCTCCTACTTTTGTCCTATCTAGTGCTTAGAACAGCTTCATCTCTCTGTTATAGTAGACAGGGGAAATAATTGCAGTGTACTTCTGATCTCACAGTCTCTGTTCACACAGTGACCATGATTGCCTTGACACCAAGGACGGTGGTAGCCTTAACATTGAAGAAGTAAGCCTGTGACCAGAAGGCCACCAATCAAATCCCAGGACCAGCAAGGGAACTCTGGGTAGTAGAAGTGATCAATATCTACCAATAAGTCCGAAAGCAAGTCACTTACTGACTTACTTCCATCATTACACTTTGATGTTTCATCATTCCTAAGCTGCTTCCCATCTCATAACTTTGTTTTAATGATTTTAGGCAAGGTCCCTCTCAAAGGTTGTGTGCAGTTCATGTCCAGTGCTCAACAGGAATACGCTGACTTGTGAGATATCTATTTGGCTTTGGTCAACTAGGCTGATTAAATAAGGCCATGCCCAACCCAGGGGAAATGTTGCTCTAAATAGAAAAAAAACCCAAATATTGACCCAATTCAAATTCCTTAAATCTGGTTGACACCTGCTGTAAAACTGTGTTGCAGGAGGCTTGGCCTCAGTGGTTCATGGACACCTTTCCAAGTCTGGCTAATCGAGATCGTTTGTAACCACTGCAGCATCTCAGTGAGGTGTTGCACACAAGCTGTGAAAGGACATACAGTACATACAGCACATAATCTCTGCCACACTTACACAGTTAGTTTAGCCATTTGTTTACCAGAACAAGTAAAGATACAATCCTAAATGTATTTGAGTCTAAATTTTGGTTTAATATTAACATTAAGTTCTTGAAGAGTTTGACTTGTTAATGAAAACTATTTTTTTGGAAAGTTGTTTTTTTATTTCTGTGTTTACAAACATTGTAAACTAACTTTTAAAGCCATAATAATACATACAAAACTGACATTCACCAATGATGCCTGTCCCTGTATCATAATTTTCTCAGGAGAAAAAAAAACAATAAATCACCATCTGTATAAATCCAATAGAGATGGCATCTTTAAAGGAACTTTGTGTGGTAATACAGCTGCTCTTATGTAAATATTGTGTGCTCTTGCCACACTGTTGTTGTCCTACAGCACCTTCAGCAAGATTCTCACCTTTACTCAAGTCAATGTCGTTATCTGTGAGGAGAAATAAGACCACGCAATCATCACATCAGATCGGAGGTGCAATGCTCCTTTTCTCATTGTGCTGAAACAAAATATGACGGCTTCCCTCAACTACGCTGCAGCATCTAGCTGGAGAGTGACAGGCATGGTGGAATATTTCCCTACCAGCTGCATCAAAGCCTCCATAAACACATGCACAGACACAAGCACACAATGACCCACATGCAAAGCAAACATATACACATGCTGGCACTGTGGGAGTGAGTGGAATGGGAATACATTCGGGAGATCGTCCCTTTGGGATTCACAGCAAAAAGAGAAGCAGGAATCATAACACATACTTGAACATTAACACACACACACACACACACACACACACACACACACACACACACACACACATATGCACATGCGCACAAACATCACAAGATACAAATATCGAGGTGAGCTTTAATAACATTGTTGATCTTTGTATGTAGTCTAACCCCCAAAATTAATTTTTGGGGTAGTCCTTAAGTAGGATAATGTACTTTATTTCAGGATGAGGTAGTTAGTAGTTAATGAAAACACATTTTCAGAGTAGGTAATGCAATGACTAATCAACTTGTCGGTTAAAATTCCCCAGGCTTTGATAATAAGTTGGCATGAAAATGGTGGATCCACCATTCTAATTAATTAGATCAACTTTGAAGTTGATGTAAGATACCAAAAATTGCTTGGCCATAATTTTGTAGAGAATTTGGTGGTGAAATTGGTGAAGCATTTCTCTTTCTACAGAAACTGTGAGTGTAAAATTGTCTCAGCTTGCCCCACTCTCCCCTATCGAAGAATAGAAATGTAGCAACCTTGGTTTCAAGTTGAAAGCCACAAAATTGCTGGCCTGTAGGTGTACACTTGCACATGCACTTAAAAATAACAAAGAAGTCTTAGGAGTTTTTGTATACCGGTGTTCATTTAGCTTTTTGTTGAGATTATTATATTTGGCAAATGCTCTCAAAGTACACAAATCTGAGGGATGATTTACTACTGATGTGCTTGATAAGTAGTTTCAGAGTGGTTATATCAAATATTATTCCCTGTATCTTTCATATGAGGTATGTTTTTGGTCAAGAAACACAAACTTTTACAACTTTAAGAGAGACAGTCACACGGCCAAAACATAAAGCAAGGAATCAGAGTGGTTAAAGGAAAAATCCACCCTAAAACATTTTAACAAAGTAAAAAAACATTGCTGATGTAACTTGAAACTTGAAAACCCATTTTTTTTGTTAGCTGGTGTATTTTTCTTATTCCCATGAACAACTAGCCAAATGCAGACAATGTGACGTCATGTTGAGATATTTCCAGCACAGCTACAGAAAATGAAAATGCAGAAAATGTTTCAGATATCTTCGGGCGCTTTCAGACTGGGTCCACTTGGCTACTTTGTTTCGAACAGAGAAGTTTGCCGCCTTGTCACAGTGTGAAAATGAAATCACGACCTGTTCCGAAACAAACAAGCGGGACAAGGTCTGCTTGGCAGAGGTGGTCCGGGCTCGTTTGCAACCGAGACTCATTTTGTTTCCTGTCAGTCTGACAGCAATGGAGACCAGGAAAAGAACTCAGCAGTGGTGCATGTTACGCAGCCATATTTTGTTGTCTGTTACTATAGTTACTTCATTCACATGCCTTTGCCTATTCACAAGAACTCTAAAAGAATGTTGCGTCATGAATCAAAACGGCACAGATATCACTTGACAGCTGTCAGCGTGAAACCAAACGTGACAGTTATACAAACGGGACAGCGTTCGTTTGTTCCCACGGTTTCGGAATAGATTTTCAAAAGCACCCAGTCAGAACGCCCGCTAAAACATGAATGGTAAACATCAGGGTTTGGTGTCAGTCACTCAGAATCAAAGAGCGAGGGCTTCTTTCTAGATTCATAGAGAAATCCATCGTAGAGGACCTACCTGCCCTCCACCATCCCAACCACAAGTCCACACAGGTGCTCCCATTTTGCACATTTTGCATCTTATAAACCCTCCAACAAGACAATCATGGACACTGCTGCTTATAAAAACACATGGAGAGGCAGGGCTAGGTGGAAAAAAACACACCAGTAAGATACACATTCACCCCCCATTTGTAGATTTCTGTTCCAACATGATTTGAAGTTAACCAAATCCAAACATCCATTTTGCATTTTTGTTAAAACGTCAGCCATGTTGACACTTTACATATTTGGCTCATGTTTCCACTGTCGACAGACTATAAAATAGTATGAATTGGTACATTTGTAATGCTAGCAGGCATAGAGACTGGAAACTTCACTAGTGAGTTTGCTGTGCAGACGGTCTGTGAATATAAAGCGCCCGGTCCTGAAAATCACAGAGCACAAAACCACCAATACAGCTTCAAGCTATCTTTTCCCTCTTGTGTCTCTTCTGCTCCTCTACTGTGAACTGTGATTGTTTGGCCTTGCAATTTTCAGAAAATCAGAAAATACCACAGTTTTACCAAAACCAGTAATGCTTTTTTTAGTGACAAATGATTGAAAATTGGAATATTCATCCATTTTTCCATTTTTATACTCAAGGAAGAGCAGTAGGCAAACAGGCAAAATATAAAATATAAACAGGTGAAGTATTAACACTGTGACACCAATCATACATTTAATGTTAAACCAAAAAGTATAAATCTGGGTGAGAAAAGCCTAATTTTTCTGTCATCACATACTCAGTTTTTCTAATTTAGGTAAATAAACACAGAGGAGCCCTGATGAATGTTAGTGTCGAAGACTCTTCTGCCTCTGAGAGCCTTGTGGAAGAATTCGTTTTTTGATGAATTCGTCAAAACATTAGTTAACCAAGCCATTACTACACTGTAGGACCGCAACATCTCCTGCTCCAAAACATCACGTGTCTTAGAAATGATGAAAACCTCGACTCAAACCAAGAGTGGAACATCCATGTGACTGAAATCATGTTACAACATCAGTCACAACGAGTCCCTGCAAAATGGAAGACTTGGGATATAAGCTGAGTGTCAGAATAAAATTGACTTAAGCCTACATGTTTCCATTTTCTTTTTTTCTTTTCTTTTTTTTTCTTTCTTCTGCTGGTACATAAAGGCTTCACAGCATGTGGAAATCTGAAATGGTCAGGAGCTGCTGAAGGGGTTTTCTGTCCCACGGATCACAAACTCCATATCCTAAATTGATAACAGGCAATTAAAACCAACCAGTGACAAGTCCATAGGCTATTTTTCAGGTCCCTCATCAGTGCTGGTCTGACAACGATGTGATTTGTTAGTCGCCTCTAGTCCGGAATCCAAACTGGTTTAGACTGTCATGCCCCCCTAAAGAGACAGCCCACCTCCTGTTCCATTTGTTTCATTTTGTACAATATATTCCCTTGAAATTCACGATGATGTATAAATCCAATTGTTTCAAATATTTAGCCTATGTATAAATATATTATGACATTCTCAAAAGCACGATGACACTTTGGATATTTACCTGACAGGGATAAAAAATAGTCTTACAGAAAGAAGTGCTAAAGGCGAGTGTTAAACTTACCACCTTGGTGAGTGGGAATTCCTTTACATCCTACTGCAGGTGTCGGTGCGCTGCGCTATCTCCGGCACTGGACCCCGATTCACTCCAGCGCTCTCCAGGACAGCCGGCTGTCAGCCAAAAGACGTGACCAGAATAATTTGGCTCCGTTTTGTCATAAATATTACAGCGGGAGGGGGGAAAACCCTCCACGGCTGCGGATAGAGAGCTAGGCAGTGTTCACAAATCGGGTAATTCCACAATATTTTGCGTTTTTTTCTCACTCAGCGTGGCATGCTGCCCGTCCACTTTCCTGCGGAGGACTACAGCATCCCACACATGGACCAGTCAAACGCATAGATTATGCGCTGCAGCCGCTCGCTGGAGCACAGTCGCTCCATCCCAGCGACCAATACGGTCACTATCTGCAAGCAGAGGGGGGAGGGATGGGAGGTGGATGGAGGGAGGATGAAGAAGGGATGGAAAGCGTTTTAGTTGGAGGGGGTGGAGACAGGGATGGGGGTTGGGGGGGGGGGGGGGGGGGGCATGTGATGAGTAGCCTTACAAGGACGACCTGAGATTCCTCAAGGGTGAACGCTGCTCTGTAGTAATTCGTGATTCCCCAAATTCAGGCGCGTTTTTTTCGCTCTCTCTCTCTCCTCCTCTCCTCTCTTCTCTCTCTCTCTCTCTCTCCCACTCTCTCTCTCTCTCTCTCTCTCTCTCTCACACACACACACACACACACGTTACATTACACCCACTTCACCTCATCTCCCTCGAAGGAAAATGACTACATTCAGACTTGATAATATAAATCAACCTCAGCACTTGGTTTTACACCCCCCCCCCTCCCCCTCCCTCTTTTTTTCCTCACTGTGTTTTTTCCACACATTTGACCCTTTTGAGAGGAGAAACAGTTTGAATGATGTGCTGCACATCACCCGCTGTACAGTAGGCTAAGTGTCTGGCATGCTCATGTCAGACTCTTTAAATTTCCATGTGACAATTTGAGAGCCAATAAAAGATGATATGGTAAAAGATAGAGTTTTAAAGGCTGCTTAAAGTGATATTTCACTTTAGCTTCACATTTTACTTTACTGAAATCTGCTGTCTGAGTAACTAACAATCACACCATCACTATGAGCTGTGCAGGTATCAAGGTCATAGAGTGAAAAAACATGGTGAGGGTCCAGCAACAGCAATTCTTCAACATCTATTTAATGACTGTTTTTAGGGGGCGGAAAATATTATAAAAAGTGATAAAGATACAAAATGGTAGGTGGTAATTTAGATAAAACGTGTAAATGGCCTGTGGTCTGTAAGGAGTCCTGGTTCAGCTGTTGACTGTTAATGAACTCCCATTGTGGAATGTGTGCTAAAACCTGAAAATCGTCTATCAAAGCAAAACATATCCTTAAGGCTTTACATTTGTTTCACTCTCAAATAGATTTATTAGAGGGTCTGGCATGACATGACTGTGAATAATTAGTTGTGCAGGCTATTACATTTATTTTGAAACGGTAAATGGTTTCTTTCAACTTGCATTGTGTGTAAACATTGAAACGTGTAAAAGTGGGCCCTGTATTCTGAGTTACACCAGGATCTCAGAGTTGCATAGAAACAAATGTTTTCATTGGCAAGTTTGACCCTTAATTCGTATGCTAATAAACAGATGGGGTATAAACTATGTCCAAATAACCTTGAACTAAACATATTTCATCCCTCCAAAAATAAATGAAAAGCATTAGCAAATCGATGCAGTTCAGTAGCTGTAACACTGAGATTCCCACAGAGGCTGCTTGGAATAGCAACCCCCCCCCCCCATACACACACACACACACACACACTGACACTGTATTTTGAAGGTCTTGGTCCTATCATCCTATCAGAGTCTGTTTTTAGAGATAGGTCTTGTATTTCTGCCTGAATCATCAATATAAATAATGTCAACAAATAGGCAAACATCACAAGATGTTTCTCAGTTTTTATCTCTACATAGAATGTTATATTTGCCAGAAAACAATGCTATCACTGTTGTAACTATTTTGAAAGACTTGCTATTTCGGTATTTGTCAGGAAGTCAGGAATAAGATCTGATTTGCCCTGAACTTGGTCTTCAGTTGACTCATCGAGTCCCAGGCTTTTGTCTTGGATTCATTAAAGCAAGTCTGCATCAAACCAGTGTGTGAGAGAGACAGAGCAAGAGAGTGTGGGAGCGAGGGAGAGAGAAAGAGAGAGAAGGACAGAGAGGGAGAGAGAGAGCAGACCAACAGAGCTTTAGAATTTGGGTAGAAAATAAGGTAGAATATTATGGTTTTGTCATCCTCCTCTTATTGTACTATATATACTGTATATCCAGCTCATGGTCACAGCTGATAAATTTTAGCACAGTTTCTCGGCAGAATTGTTGCCCCAATCACCGCCACCACTCTTTCTCTGCGCCGCACCTTTCCCTTGCACTGCACCGCACAGTTACAGGATATGGAGACCCCCCCCCCATCAGCCCGCCCACAGCCCCCTCTTTTTTCGGCAAACATGAAAACACAGTGAAATGCCCTTGCTACCAATCTGAATCTCTTGTGAAAACAGTCACATACAAAAGCAAAGCTAGTCAGCGATTAGGAGTGTCTGCCAAACACCCACATGCCATACGCCTGTGTCACTCTGCCAAGGAAAAATACAGAAAAACATTTCAACATGCACACATAATACTAGTGAGCAAAACTTAATGCACACAATAAAACAACCCAGAGAAATAGACACTCAGAAACAGGCAAACACATGCACAAACACAAAATACACATACAGTAAACACACATATGCGGGCATACAGAGGCATAATATTAGCCCATAATGTTGCTAAGAAGACTGCCCTTCAGCTGCAGGGTCATGGCAGCAAGCATCTGCAGTCGGATACTCTTACATTGTTATATATCAATCTGTGATGTTCAGTGCGTTCCAGTGGTTATTTTATGATGAATTGCATTGCATTCTGGTCCATTAAGGCTACTGTCAGTGGAGAAATCGGCCTCTCTGTCTCTTCTACGATGGATTTCACCCTGTATGACTGTTGAATGTCGGGTGCAAAATGGTGAGTCAAGAAAGAAGCCCTTGATCTTCAATTCTTAGGGATTGAGACCAAAACCTGACATTTACCGCTGATGCTTTAGATTTCTAAAACATTTTCTGCTATCAAACTCTATTATAGCTGTGCTGGAAATACTTCAATGTGCCGTCATGTCGGAAATAAGAAAAATACTCCACTAAACAGCAAAAAGTACCCAGAAATTCAGCATACATGGCAAATAGCTGTGTTTTTTTTTTATCAGTGTTTTAAAGTGGATTTTTCCTTTAAGTGTCCTTGAGCAAAAACTGAATCCCTACCAGATACAGGGATGCTGTTCTGTAGCTGACCCCGACCTCTGACCTCCCTGTTTCCCCGGGGGAAAGAGAATTTCCCAACAGGGATCAATAAAGTATCAGATTATTATTCTGCCTGTGGTTTAATTCTTTTTACATGGTAGAGAATATAAACATGCAGTGTATGTGTGTCTATTGCCACTGACACTGTTGCTAAACAGAGTAAAAATTTATCGTTTGGTGCAGTGTATTGCAAATGCATTGACTGGTACTGCGTGTTTACTGTAGTGTCTGTGTGGTGTTGTGCGCAGGTCTGTCCGTATGTCCTGTCTGACAGCAGGTCGGGCAGTGAGAGGGTCTGAGTCTCTGCCTCCACAGCATCAAAGAGTCCAGCAGAACCTCTGCTGAACCTGGACACACATCAAGACCTGCAGTTTTAAGTTTTTAGAATTTTAATGTCAGTATTTTTGAAAATACTGTACATAACTAATTGAAGTTATTACAGCATAGAGCAGAAAGAACTTCTATCAAAGAGGACTGAGGAGCTACCAGCGAGGACAATTTCATTTCAAGCATGATAAATACATTGAGAATGTAAGCTCTAATTTATATTCCAACATTGTTATGTTTGCCCTTGAAGGAGCCAGAAACACAATGCGGACACATCCTTACAGCTGACCTTATTAGAGTCGTAGGCAGAAAGATGGCCAGCTGGAGTGTCCCATAAAACTGAGACAGTGCAGATTAAAATGCCACGACGGCTCACCACGTCACCCACTGACTCAGAAAGGCTCCCCATCTACATTAAAGGCACTGACACAGAAGAAGAAATGCTGGCATGATAGACTGTGAAGAAGAGTGGAAACACCAGGAACAATGTGAGTAAGGGAATTCACAGTTACCTCTGAATGTCTATTACTGCAACAGAGAGGGTTTAAGTGCTTTGACTCAGATGAATAAAAAGAAGTGGAGGAGTGGATATGATACTGAGGGCCAGAGAGGAAAATGAACCATCAAATACTGAGAACTGTTACTTGCACGCATGAGACTGTATGAGAAAGGACAGAAGGCCGATGAAAGACACATTGTACAAATCTTTGTGAAGCCATTGTGTTGATGACCTTGAGCTGGGGTTTAAGGGAGGCAAAAGCTGAGCCAGGGGCACGGGGCACACAGAGAGGATTATGGGAGAGGTGGAGTGAGAAAGACAGCCAATAAAGAGAGAGGGAGAGAGAGAGAGCAGGGAGGGAGGGAGAGAGCAAAACAGATAGAGAGACACGAAAGAGAGAGAAGAAAGACAAAAGACAAAATCTGTAGCAGCTGTTTGATTAGAGTCGAGCCAATTAGGATATTGCATCATTAATGAGGGGAACTAAATTGACCTTGTGGCGGCATAAAGAGAGAGAAGCAGGGGACAGAGAGAAGTAGTTGTCTAAATGCCACCCCTGAAGTGTATTTGTATAAGCTCACGGTGCTCTGCCTCAGGAGGGGGTGGACCGACAGCTTGATTTACCCTCTCATTATTGGACCCTGGTAGTATCTCTGGCCCTGCCCAGTGGCTGTAATAATGCCTGTGTCACCATGGCTGTGTGACCAGCCTTGGCTGGCCAATTGCCTTCTAATTGGTGCTGGGTGGAAACTGTAAACTATGTTTTTCATGATGCTGTGTGCCTACTGTGTGTTTACTGTTTTTCAAATATGTCTAATGGGCTGTGAAATGAGTTTTATCTGAGCACACAATATGGCTGGGGAGCGACTCTGGACTGTGTAGTCTCCCTAAAGGCTGGGTTTGAGGGACGCATCATCACCCAAAATGGTCCAATTAAGAAAACATAACTTACATACTGTATAACCAGTACAAACACATTCAGATCCTTAAATTACCTTCCAAAGACTCAGTTGAAATGTAAAATATTTGACCAGCATGTATAGGTTGGGTTACAGTAAGAAGGACCTAAATTGAAAAAAAAACAGGGACTCATTTATTAGAAAAGATATTTGTCTCTCCCTCTGACTGTACAGTATTTTTGTCTATCATTCAAGTGTGCATGCAGGCGTCCGCATGACTAAGCACATACCTGTGCTGTGCACCTGCAGTCCAGTTCAGTCCAGACATTTCTGGTTTGATTGAACCACAAAGGGACTGTGTGATGGACAGAAGATGAGAGGTGCACTGACCTGTCACTTCTACCCCCCCCTTACACTCCCGGCCCCTTCCATATACCTGCAGCCTCCCCAGTCTGTTGTCCCTGGACAGCCTCTGCCACTGGCGGACCGGTCTGCACATCGGCCCGCCTGTTCCTCATCCACACAGCCTGTCAGTGCGCTCCCACTCCCGTCCCTCGTCTCCCCCAAACCTGTCTGTTCTCTCCCAGCTACACTTCAGTTCTCCAGCACACCGACAGCAGACAGCTTCCTCCTGTACTCCACCTGAATGCAAAAGCTTTATAATGCCTTATGGCCACTGTCCAAGACACAAGCATTTCAAATGACCCATTATTACTTCTAACTGATAACAATGTTTTTCTTTTCTTTTTTTTTAAAATCAGAGCCGTAGAGAATGGTGCTCTCTATGGCAAGTAGAGTGTGAATTTGAATCACAGCGAAGGTAATATTCGAAGCCTGCCAGAGACAATATGCTGAATAAATGAGACGCAGCCCTGGAGCCCAGTAATCCAACTTGATAAATCCTCATAGAGAACAACCATACATCCATCATCAGAGACTAGGAAGACAAGAATCTTCTGTCTCACCTTGCCAGTCTCCTCCCATCTGCAGTGAATGATTTTGGACAAAAAGAAGTTGTCTGCATTATTGTCACCACTTTCCTTTGCGTGGTGTGTTTTTTCGAAGTTGGATTGTAGTACTATGGAAATTTTCTGTCAAAGGGAGACTTACTTCGGACAAATTTTGATGAATCAATAGCTCATTACTTAAGGAAGCCATATAGGTTGCATGGGGTCAGTTAGCGCACAGAGAGGAGAAAAATCATTCAGGTAATGATCCCATTGGTCTGAAGCAGCAGCACAATTTGGGTCAATAAGGGAATGAATGGGATTAGTTAAATGGAAGATACACAATGATTATTGTGTTCCAAAACCATTACATCAGTGGTAGCTTGAACTGAAGTGGTAATAAGAGATAAGTGAGGAAGAGTTTTGCTTATCCAAAATGAGAATGCATGAAAAATAGACAAACCACAATAGTCCAGAGAGCTGGAAGCTGCGACAGGATCTCGTTGGATTGGCAAGATTGTCTGGCAGCACAAGCTAGTGGCTAGTTGAGGTCAGAGGTTAACTGGCTGTGCTCCAGTCCATCTTTGACAGGTCAGGGTGACATTGCTGATAACACAAACAAAGCTGAGGGAAGGGAAGTTTTTGGGGATTTTATCAGATTGATAAAAATGTAATAAATGAGAATGCTATTTAACATATCCCTCTATGACTCTATCCCTCTATGACACACACATAGATGTAACATACTGCATAATGCACATGTATGTACATAATAATGTAATGTACATAATGCATTTCATCGGAAGGGCAGCTAGGAGTAGATCGGAGTCCTTTGACAGCGATGGATAATAATAATAATAATGATAATAATAATAATAATAATAATAATAATAATAATGATAATAATAATAATGATAATAACCTTTATTTGTATAGCAGTAGCAGCTTTCATACACAACATGCAGCTCAAAGTGGTTTACATCAATCGAAGGCAGATAAAAGACGGCAGATAGAAGGCAGATAAAAAGATAAAATTCATATAAAAGAACAAGCAAAATGCATTGCATTAAAATAATCAAATAAAGTAAAACAGAAAGATAAAAGAACACAACAAATACTCCCACTTATAGATGCACATATGTTTTTCTTTAATTTTCTTTTCCCCTGTCCTTCCTGAATCTACTCTATTTACTAATCCGATATTTACGTCAGATCTCACTGCCCAATGCAGACGAGAATCATAGATTCTCCTCTTGGTCAAAAACCTCACCATCCACAGATGGATGAGAATCCATCTGATTCTACTCTTGATCTCATATTTACGTCAGATCTCACTGCCAAAGGCAGACGAGAATCATAGATTCTCCTCTGATGATGAGGATGTCCAGGATGTCCATGATGAGGATGTCCAGGGCCACCCTGCCAACCTGCCTCCCTGCCTCCATGCCACCCTGCCTCCCTGCCAACCTGCCTACCTGCCTCCATGCCAC